>NC_069386.1:98095681-98398712 GCF_027475565.1 Acinonyx jubatus
TTTATTTTACTTTTGTTTACCTTGCCTGGAGAGACCTCTAGAAAAATATTGCTAAGGCTGATGTCCAAGAGTTTACTGCCTATGCTTTTTTTTTTTAAGTTTGTTTTTGAGAGAGAGACCATGTGCATGCACTAGCAGGAGAGGGGCAGAGAAGAGAGGGAGACACAGAATCCAAAACAGGCTCCAGCCTCTGAGCTGTCAGCACAGAGTCTGGTGTGGGGCTCAAACCCACAAACCATGAGATTATGACCTGAGCTGAAGTCAGACACTTAACTGACTGAGCCACCCAGATGCCTCTGCCTATGCTTTCATTTAGGAGTTTTATACATTTAGGTCTTTAATCCATTTTGAGTTTATTTTTGTGTATGGTATAAGAAAGTGATCCAGTTTCATTCTCTGGTATGTAGCTATCTAGTTTTCCTAACAAAATTTATTGAAGAAACTGTCTTTTTCCCATTGTATATTCTGGCCTCATTTGCTGTAGATTAATTCACTATATAAGTGGGTTTATTTTTGGGCTCTGTCTTCTGTTCCATTGATCCATGTGTCTGTTTTTGTACCAGTACCATTCTAATATAGCTTTGTAATATTGTTTGAAACCTGACATTGTGATATCTCCAGCTTCGTTTTTCTTTCTCAAGATTGCTTTGGCTGTCTTTTGTGGTTCCATACAGATTTTAGGATTATTTGTTCTAGTTCTGTGAAAATACTATTGGTATTTTGATCCGGACTGCATTGAATCTGTAGATTGCTTTGGGTAGTATGGCCATATTAACAGTATTAATTCCTCCAGTCCATGAGCATGGTATATCTTTACATTTGTTGTCTTCAATTTCTTTCATCAGTGTCTTCAGAGTACAGGTCTTTTACCTCCTTGGTTAAATTTATCCCTATGTATTTTTTTTTTTGGATGCAGATGTAAATGGATTGTTTGCTTAATTTCTCTTTCTGCTAGTTCATAATTAGTATTTAGAAACATAAAAGATTTCTGAATATTAACTTTGTATCCTCCAACTTTATTGAATTCATTTATCAGTTCTAATAGTTCTTTTTGGTAGAGTTTTTAGGGTTTTCTATATATGGTATCAGGTTATCTGTAAATAATGACAGTTTTACTTCCACTTATCAATTTGAATGTCTTTGATTTTTTTTTTCTTGTCTGATTGCTATAGCTAGGAAAGTGGTGAGAGTGGATGGGCATCTTTTCTTGTTCTTCATCTTAAAGGAAAAGCTTTCAACTTTTCATCATTGAGTATGATGTTAGCTGTGGTTTTGATGTATATGGCCTTTATTACATTGAGGTACATACCCTCTGTACTCATTTTCTTGAGAGTTCATATGAACAGATGTTGAATTTTATCAAATGCTTTTTCTGCATCTATTGAGATGATTATATAATTTTTATCTTTCATTTTTCTAATGTGGCATAGCCTGTTGATTGATTTGCAGATACTGAACCATCCTTGCATCCCTGAAATAAATCCCATTGGACTATGCTGAATGATGCTTTCAATATATTTTAAATTCATTTTGCTAATATTTTGTTACAGATTTTTTCATCTATGTTCATCAGGGATGTTGGTCTGTAATTTTCTTTCTTTCTTTCTTTTTTTTTTTCTTGTAGCATCTATGTCTGGTTTTGGTATTAGGGTAATGCTGGGCTTATAGAATAAATGTGGAAGAATTCTTTCCTCTTAGACTTTTGGGATACTTTGAAGGATAGATATTAATTCTTTATTTTTCATAGAATTCACCTGTGAAACCATCTGGTCTAGAACTTTTGTTTGTTGGAAGTTTTTTTATTACTGATTCAATGTTGGTGGAAGTAATCGGTCTATTTAAACTTCCTATTTTTTCCTGGTTTGGTCATGGAAGTTTGTAAATTTCTAGGAATTTATCCATTTCCTCTAGGTTGTCAAATTATTTAACATATAATTTTTCATGGTAGTCCCTTATAATCCTTTGTATTTCTGTGGTGTTACAACTTCTCTTTCATCCTGAGGGTATTTGAGTCCTCTCTCTCTCTCTCTCTCTCGATGAGTCTGGCTAAAGGTCTATCAATTTTGTTTATCCTTCCAAAGAATCACACCTTAGTTTCATTGATCTTTTCTACTATTTTTTTAGTCTCTACTTCATTTATTTCCACTCTAATCTTTATTATTTCCTTCCTTCCGTAACTTTGGGCTTTGTTCTTTTTCCAGCTCCTTTAGGTATAAGGGTGTATAAGTTTTCTTGTTCCTGAAGTAGGTCTATATTGCTATAGACTGCACTCTTAAAATTATTTTTGCTGCCTCTCAAACATTTTGAACCCATGAGTTTCATTTGTCTCTAGTTTTTTTTTTTTTTTTTGCTCTTTGATTTCTTTGTTGACCCACTGGTTGTTTGGTGATATGTTGTTTAACCACTATGTGTTTGTGTGGTTTTCTTCCAGCTTTTTTTCCTTCTATTTCTAGTTTCATACCATTGTGGTAGGAAAAATGCATGATATGATTTCATTCTTCTTAAGTTTATTGAGACTTGTTTTGTGGCCTAACCTGTCATCTTTCCTGGAGAATGTTCCATATGTACTTGAAATAAATGTGTATTCTGTTGTTTTGTATAAAATGTTCTGTATATATCTATTAAGTCCATCTAATGGAATATGTCATTCAAACTCATTGTTTCCTTATTGATTTTCAGTCTGGATGATCTTTCCATTGAAGTAACCAGAGTGTTAAAAGTCCCCTACTAGTATTGTATTACTGTCCATTTTTCCCTTTATGTCTGTTAATATTTGCTTTATATAATTAGGTGTTCCTATGTTGGGTGCATAGATATTTACAACTGTTAAATCTTCTTGTTGGGTTGATCCCTTTGTTATTGTTATGCCCTTCACTGTTCCTTTTTACAGTCTTTGTTTTAATGTCTGTATTTCCTGCTAGAAGTATTATTACCCCGCTTCATTTTGTTTCCATTTGCTTGAAATACCTTTTTTCAATCTTTCACTTTCAGTCTGCATCTGTAAGTCTGAAGTGAGTCTCTTGTAGGAAATATATAGATGGGTCTTACTTTTTTCATCTATTCAGTTACTCTGTGTCTTTTGATTGGAACATTTTTGCCTACTTAAAGTAGTTATTGAGGGTTGCTTGGCTGGCTCAGTCAGTACAGCATGCAACACTTGATCTTGGGATTGTGTATTCAAGCCCCACAATGGGTGTGGAGATTACTTAGAAATGAAATCTTAAAAAAAATAATTATTGATAGGTGTGTACTTATTGCCATTTTGTTAACATTTTTCTAGTTGTTTTTATAGTTCCAATATGTTCCTTCATTCTCTTGTCCTCTTTCCTTGTGATTTGATAACTTTCTTTAATGTTAGGATTCCTTTCTCCTTATTTTTTGAGTATCTATTATAGATTTTTGGTTTGTGGTTACCATGAGGTTCATATAAAACACACTCTGTATAAAGTAGTCCATTTTAAATGGATGGTCACTTTAGTTTGAAAACATCCTAAAAGCACTACATGTTTACTAGTTTCTCCCGTCCCAAAGTTTTATGTCTTTGGTGTCATATTATGCATCTTTTTCTTTTGTGTATCCATTAACTAATAACTTTAGAGATGGTAGATTTGACTACTTTTGTCTTTTAATATTCACTCTAGTTACAAGTGACTGATCCACTATCTTTATGTCTGCTTTTAACAGTGAGATTTTTTTCCTTTCATAACTTCCTTCTAGTTATGGCCTTTTCTTTTCCATTTAAATAAGTCTCTTTAACATTCCTGGTTTACTGGTGATGAACACCTTTAATATTTGTTTGTCTGGCAAATTCTTTGTCTTTCCTTCAATTGTGAATGATAACCTTGCCAAGTAGAGTATTCTGGGTTGAAAGGTTTTCCCTTCAGCACTTTGACTATATTATGCTATTCCCTTCTGGCCTGCAGAGTTTCTGCTGAAAAAATCAGCTGAGAGTTACACACAAGGGAATACCCGTAAGACTAGTTGATTTTCTCTTGCTGCTCTTAAGATTCTCTCTTCATCCTTAATTATTGTCATTTTAATGGTTATGTCTTAGTGTGGACCTCTTTGGATTCACTTGGGGCTCTTTGTGCTTCCTAGATCTGCATGTGTATTTCCTTCCCCAGGTTAGGGAAGTTTTCAGCTATTATTTCTTCGAATGTTTTCTGCCCCTTTCTCCCTCAAGCATCCCATGCCCCCAGAATGCAAATGTTCATCTGCTTGTTGTCTCAGAGATCTATTAAACTATCATCATTTTAATTTTTTCTTTTTGCTTTTCAGCTTGAATGATTTGTACTACCCTTCCATCCATTCTTTGCATTCTCTAATCTACTTTGATTCCCTCTAACATTTTTTTCCTTTCAATTGTATTCTTCAGGTCTGATGGGTTCTTTTTTATAGTTTTTTTTTTTAGATTCAAGTTTTTATTTACATTCTAGTTACTTAACATAGTGTAATATTAGTTTTAGAAATAAAATTTAGTGATTCATCACTTACATTTAACACCCAGTGCTCAACACAAGTGCCCTTAATATCCATTACTGTTTTAACCCATCCCCCCACCCACCTCTTTATCAGCAACCCTCAATTTGTTCTCTATAGTTAAGAGTTTGTTTTATTGTTTGCCTCTCTTTTTGCTTCCCTATGTTCATCTGTTTCATTTCTTATATTCCACATGAGTGAAATTATATGGTATTTGTCCTTCTCTGACTTATTTCGCTTAGCATAATATACTCTAGCTCCATCCATACTGTTGCAAATGGCAAGATTTCATTTTTTTTGATGACTAATGTTCCATTGTATGTATGTATGTATGTATGTATATAAATAGACACACACACACACACACACACACACACACACACACACATTTTCTTTATACATTCATCAGTTAATGGACATTTGAGCTCTTTCCCTAATGTGGCTATTGTTGACAATGCTGCTATAAACATCAAGATGCATATATCCCATCAAATCAATATTTTTAATATTTTTATTTCGTCTGGATTAATATCTAGTAGTGTAACTGTTATATTGTAGGGTAGATCTATTTTTAACTTTTAGAGGAACCTTCATACTGTTATCCAGAGTGGCTGCACCAATTTGCATTTCCAACAATGTTAAGGAGGTTCTCTTTTCTCCACATCCTCACCAACATCTGGTGTTTTGTGTATTGTTAATTTTAGCCATTCTGACAAGTGTGAACTGATACCTCATTGTAGTTTTGATTTGCATTTCCCTGATGATGAGTGATGTTGAGCATCTTTTCCTGTGTCATCTGGATATCTTCTTTGGAAAAATGTCTGTTCATGTCTTCAGGCCATATCTTAACTGGATTATTTGTTTTTTGGGTGTTCAGTTTGATAAGTTATTTATAAATTTTGGATACTAACACATTATCAGATATGTATGTTGCAAGTATTTTCTCTATTCTGTAGGCTACTTTTTAGTATTGCCCATTGTTTCTTTCCCTGTGCAGATTTTTATCTTGATGAAGTCCCAATAGTTCACTTTTATTTTTGTTTTCCTTGCCTCTGGAGATGTCTCTAGCAAGAAGTTGCTATGACTGATGTCACAAAGAGGCTGTGTTCTCCTCTAGGATTTTTGAGGGTTTCCTGTCTCATATTTAGGTCTTTCATCCATTTTGAATTTATTTTTGTGTATGGTATAAAAAACTGGTCCAGTTTCTTTTTTTTGCATGTTGCTATCTAGTTTTCCCAACACCATTTGATGAAGAGGCTGTCTTTTTTCCAATGGATATTCCTTCCTGCTTTGTCAAATAGTTGACCATATACTTGTGAGTCCATTTCTGGGCATTTTATTCTATTCTATTGATCTATGTGTCTGTTTTTATGCCAGTACCATACTGTCTTGATCACTACATCTTTGTAACATAACTTAAAGTCTGGAATTGTGATGCCTTCAGGTTTGCTTTTCTTTTTTAAGATTGCTTTGGCTATTTTGCATCTTTTCTGGTTCCATACAAATTTTAGGATTGTTTATTCTAGCTTTGTGAAAAATGCTAGGGATATTTTGGATCAGTTCTAGCAGGTTTTTGGTGGAATGTTTTGTTGGATTTTCAATACAGAGTATCATGTTGTCTGTGAAGAGTGAAAGTTTGACCTCCTCCTGGACGATTTGGATGTCTTTTATTTGTGTTGTTTGATTGCTGAGGCTAAGATTTCCAAAAATATGTTGAATAACAGTGGTGAGAGTGGACATCCCTGTCTTGTTACTGACCTTGGGGGAAGGCTCTCTGTTTTTCCCCACTAAGGATGATATTAGCATTGGGTCTTTCATATATATAGTTTTTATGATTTCGAGGTATGATCCTACTATCCCTACTTTATTAAGTTTTTATCAAGAAAGGATGCTGTATTTTGACAAATGCTTTCTCTGCATCCATTGAGAGGATCATTTGGTTCTTGTCCTTTCTTTTATTGATATGATGAATCATATTGATTGTTTTGTGGATATTGAACCAGCCCTGCATCCCAGGTATAAATCACTTGGTTGTGGGGAATAATTTTTTTAATGTGTTACTGGATCTGGTTAGCTAATAACTTGTTGAAGATTTTTGCATCCATGTTCATCAGGAAAGTTGGTCTATAGTTCTCCTTTTTAGTGGGGTCTTTGTCTGCTTTTGGCATCAAGGTAATGCTGGCTTCATAGAAAGAGTTTGGAAGTTTTCCTTCCATTTCTATTTTTTGGAACAGCTTCAAGAGAATAGGTATTAACTCTTCCTTAAATTTTTGGTAGAATACCCCTGGAAAGCAATCTGGCCCTGGACTCTGGTTTTTAGGGAACGTTTTGATTACTAATTCAATTTATTTACTGGTTATGGGTCTGTTCAAATTTTCTTTTTTTTTTTTTCAACGTTTATTTATTTTTGGGACAGAGAGAGACAGAGCATGAACGGGGGAGGGGCAGAGAGAGAGGGAGACACAGAATCGGAAACAGGCTCCAGGCCCTGAGCCATCAGCCCAGAGCCCGACGCGGGGCTCGAACTCATGGACCGCGAGATCGTGACCTGGCTGAAGTCTGAGGCTTAACCGACTGCGCCACCCAGGCGCCCCTCTGTTCAAATTTTCTATTTCTTCCTGTTTCAGAAGACATCCAGATGGCCAACCAACACATGAAATAATGCTCCACATCACTCATCATCAGGGAAATACAAATCAAAATCATAATGAGATACCACCTCACACCTGTCAGAATGGCTAACATTAACAACTGATGCAACAACAGATGTTGGTGAGGATGCAGAGAAAAAGGATCTCTTTTGCACTGCTGGTGGGAATGCAAACTGGTGCAGCCATTCTAGAAAACAGTATGGAGGCTCTTCAAAAAGCTAAAAACAGAACTACCCTACGACCCAGCAATTGCACTACTAGGTATTTATCCAAGGGATACAGGAGTGCTGATGCACAGGGGCACTTGTACCCCAGTGTTTATAGCAGCACTATCAACAATAGCCAAAGTATGGAAAGAGCCCAAAGGTCCATCTATGGATGAATGGATACAGAAGATGTTGTGTGTGTGTGTGTGTGTGTACACACAATGGAGTATTACTCAGCAATCAAAAAGAATGAAACCTTGCCATTTGCAACCACATGGATGGAACTAGAGGGTATTATGCTAAGCTAAATTAGAGAAAGACAAATATCATATGACTTCACTCATATGAGGACTTTAAGATACAGAACAGATGAACATAAGGGAAGGAAAGCAAAAATAATATAAAAACAGGGAGGAGAACAAAACATAAGAGACTTATAAATATGGGGAACAAACAGAGGGTTACTGGAGGGGTTGTGGGAGGGGAGATGGGCTAAATGGGTAAGAAGCATTAAGGAATCTATTCCTGAAATCATTGTTGCACTATATGCTACCTAACATGGATGTAAAATAAAAAAATAAAAATAAAAATAAATAAGTAAATTCTCAACCCAGATCTATTTTCTTGTGGTTCCAAATTCTGGCTCTGGACTAAAGGAGATGCTGGTTGGAATCTAAGCTTCCTCATTTACTGGCTAATTATGTGACTTTGAACTAGTTATCTTACTCTTCTAGAGTAACAATACTTCCTATGACTCTTAGGAGAATTCATGAGATAACACATGTGAATCACTAAGTATTTAATAAATGTTAGTTACTATCATTAAACTTAATGGTAGTAATTTATGGGAGTAATAAATACCCCCAAAAAGATTGTCCCATGGATAGTTCCATCAACATGTTAATATTTAGGATACTTATAAACATTACAATTCAATTAATTTTAGCATTCATTAGTTATAATATAAGTTTAAAAATCTATGAAAATATAGAACTTTGTGTATTAAAACAGAAAACTTACTGATAGGACTCTCAAGTCCTGCTTCTAACTTCTTAAGCCACAGTAAAAGGTTTTGTTCGGTGACTGCCTGTTCTGAAGGAAATGCAAATACCTGGCCACCTGAATGCAGATTCACCACAACAATAAGAGGAAGGGGAGGCAGAGCATTAAAGTATGTCTGTAGGATTCCTCTTCCCGCAGGAGTATTCTTTCTACAAAAGGGAGCAATTGAATATGTTAGTATTTCTTTCTATAATAAAATTATGAAAATAATAGTTTGTATAACATTAAACTTTAAATATAGTATCACATCATTAAGTTTATAAAAAGATGTCCTAAAAACTAAGAAGTCTATAACTATGTTATTAGTAGTCAGATTCTTAAAGAAATGGGCACTGTGTTTCTCTTAGGAGAAAAAAAAGACAGTCAGTGATATTTTCATGAAAGCCAGTCATAGTTCAAAGATTTGTCAATTTAGGTTTGATATAATCATTAGGCTCCTCCCAAAGTTGAGCTAAGTGTCTGATCACATGTCAACTCAAAAATTAAATGGTTACAAACTATAAAATAAGATACCTATAATAAATACTACAAATACAATTGTTTTTCCTCAGATAAAAAGAGAAAGGGGTTAATTTAAAGTTAAAAATACTTTTTAAAATTATGAACAAACATGGAAACCATAACTTTTAAGATAGCCAGCTTTCCTGGGGCACCTGGGAGGCTCAGTCAGGTAAGTGTCCAGCTTCAGCTCAGGTCCTGATCTCGCAGTTCATGGGTTGGAGTCCCGTGTCGGGCTCTGTGCTGATAGCTCAGAACCTGGAGCCTGCTTCAGATTCTATGTCTCCCTTGCTCTCTGCCCCTCCCCCGCTTGCACTCTGTCTTTATCTCTCTCTCAAAAATAAATAAACATTAAACAATTTTTTTAGGGGCTGAAGCACGGAAGATGGTGGCGTAGGAGGAGGCTGGGCTCACCTCATCCTGCTGATCGCTTAGATTCCAACCCACATCTGCCTAAATAAGCCAGAAAACTGCCAGACTAGCAGAACAGACTCTCTGGAGCCAAGCGTAAACAAGAGGCCCATGGAAGAAGGTAGGAAAGGTGGAGAGGCGGTGCATGCTACAAGGACTGGTAGGAAGGAGTCAGGGCACTGGAGGGGGAGCGCGTGCGGCAAAGCAGAGCTCCCAAAGTCCGGCTCACAAAAGTAGAGGGGCCGGACTGCGTGAGTTCTGATAGCCAGAGGGACTTAATTTCTGGAATGTTAACAGTCAACAGCTCTGCTCTCCAAGAGCAGGGAGGGCAAGAGGATGCTGGGGGAGAGAGTTGTTGAGCCCTGGAAGACAGAGCTCAGCTGCACAGGGAACAAAGGCAGAGGCAAACACCATTTCCCTCTCCCATCCCCCAGCCAAAATTCCAAAGGGAACCAGTTCCCGTCACCAAACTTGCTTGCACCACGCAAACACCCAACGCTGTGCTTCTGTGCATCCATCCCTCTGACGGGTCTGCCTCCCTCCCGGAGCTGCAGGGCTCCTCCTGCAGGGGACCACCCACTGCAAAGCTAGGTAAGCCTGCCCCTCCTGCCCCTGTGCACCTGTGGATCCACCCTGGCTAATATGCCCTTGGCCAGATCCCATCGAAGCAGCACCACAAGCCTGGCAGTGTGCAAGTAGCCCAGGCAGGGGCCACACCACTCCGCCAGTGAGTCCTGACCCTGGGAGAGGGGAAGATAAGGTTCATACCAGTCTGACTGTGGCCCCAGTGGTGGGCTGGGGGCAGACATCAGGTCTGACTGTGGCCCTGCCAACCAACACAAGTTACTGCCTACAGCACAGGGGAAGTGCCCTGCAGTTTGGAGCTACTGCACGGACTACCCAAAATGACGAAACGGAAGAATTATCCTCAAAAGAAACTCCAGGAAGTAGCAACAGCTAACGAATTGATCAAAACTGATTTAAGCAATATAATAGAAAAAGAATTTAGAATAATAGTCATAAAATTAATCACTGGGTTGGAAAAAACAGAGGACAGCAGAGATCTATTGCTACAGAAATCAAGGGACTAAGAAATAGTCATGAGACATTAAAAAATGTTATAAACGAGGTGCAACATAAATGGAGGTGGCCATAACACGGACTGAAGAGGCAGAGGAGAGAATAGGTGAATTAGAAGATAAAATTATGCTAAAAGAAGAAGCTGAGAGAGAGATAAAAAAAAATCCAGGAGTATGAGGGGAGAATTAGAGAACTAAGTAATGCAATCAAACAGAACAATATCTGTATCATAGGAATTCCAGAAGAAGAAGAGAGAAAGAGGATGAAGGTATACTTGAACAAATCATAGCTGAGAACTTCCCTGATGTGGGGAAGGAAAAAGGCACTGAAATCCAAATGTCACAGAGAACTAGCTTCAGATGTAACTTGAATCAATCTTCTGCACTACATATCAGTGAAACTGGAAAAATACAAGGATAAAGAGAAAATTGTGAAAGCAGCTAAGGGTAAACAGGCTCTAACTTATAAAGGGAGACCTATAAGACTAGTGGCAGACCTATCTACTGAAACTTGGCAGGCCAGAAAGGAATGGCAGGAAATCTTCAATGTGATGAACAGAAAAAACATGCAGCTGAGAATCCTTTATCTAGCAAGTCTGTCATTCAGAAGAGAAGGAGAGATAAAGGTCTTCCCAAACAAACAAAAACTGAAGGAATTCATCACCACTAAACCAACCCTACAAGAGATCCTAAGGGGGATTCTGTGAGTGACATGTTGCAAGGACCACAAAGTATCAGAGACATCACTACAAGCATGAAACCTACAGACACCACAATGACTCTAAATCCATATCTTTGAATAATAACACTGAATGTAAATGGACTCAATGCTCCAACCAAAACACACAGGGTATCAGAATGGATAAAACAACAAGACCCATTTATTTGCTGTCTACAAGAGACTCATTTTAGACCTGAGGACACCTTCAGATTGAAAGTGAGGGGATGGAGAACTATCTATCATGCTACTGGAAGTCAAAAGAAAGCTGCAGTAGCCATACTTACATCAGACAAACTAGACTTTAAATTAAAGGCTGTAACCAGAGATGAAGAAGGGCATTATATAATTACAGGGTCTATCCATCAGGAAAAGCTAACAATTATAAATGTCTATGTGCCAAATATGGGAGCCCCCAAATATATAAAACAATTCATCACAAATGTAAACAACCTTACTGATAAGAATGTGGTAACTGCAGGGGATTTTAATACCCCACTTACAACTATGGACAGATCATCTAGACACAGGATCAATAAAGAAACAAGGGCCCTGAATAATACAATGGATCCGATGGACGTCACAGATGTATTTAGAACTCTGCATCCCAAAGCAACAGAATATACTTTCTTCTCGAGTGCACATGGAACAGTCTCCAAGATAGATCACATACTGGGTCACAAAACAGCCCTTCATAAGTATAAAAGAATTGAGATCATACCATGCACACTTTCAGGCCACAATGCCATGAAACTTGAAATCAGCCACAGGAAAAAGTCTGAAAAACCTCCAAAAGCTTGAAGGTTAAAGAACACACTACAAAAGAATGAATGGGTCCACCAGGCAATTAGAGAAGAAATTAAAAAATATATGGAAACAAATGAAAATGAAAATACAACAATCAAAATGCTTTGGGATGCAACGAAGGCAGTCCTGAGAGGAAAATACATTGCAATCCAGGCCTATCTCAAGAAACAAGAAAAATCCCAAATACAAAATCTAACAGCACACCTAAAGGAAATAGAAGCAGAACAGCAAAGGCAGCCTAAACCCAGCAGAAAAAGAGAAATAATAGAGATCAGAGCAGAAATAAACAATATAGAATCTAAAAAAACTGTAGAGCAGATCAACGAAACCAAGAGTTGGTTTTTTGAAAAAATAAAAATTGACAAACCTCTAGCCAGGCTTCTCAAAAAGAAAAAGGAGATGACCCAAATAGATAAAATCATGAATTAAAATGGAATTATTACAACCAATCCCTCAGATATACAAACAATTATCAGGGAATACTATGAAAAATTATATGTCAACAAATTGGACAACCTGGAAGAAATGGACAAATTCCTAAACACCCACACTCTTCCAACTTCAATCAGGAGGAAATAGAAAGCTTGAACAGACCCATAACCAGAAGAAATTGAATCGGTTATCAAAAATCTCCCAACAAATAAGAGTCCAGGACCAGATGGCTTCCCAGGGGAGTTCAACCAGACGTTTAAAGCAGAGATAATACCTATCCTTCTAAAGCTATTCCAAGAAATAAAAAGGGAAGGAAAACTTCCAGACTCAATCTACGAAGCCAGTATTACTTTGATTCCTAAACCAGACAGAGACCCAGTAAAAAAAGAGAACTACAGGCCAATATCCCTGATGAATATGGATGCAAAAATTCTCAACAAGATACTAGCAAATCAAATTCAACAGCATATAAAAAGAGTTATTCACCATGATCAAGTGGGATTCATTCCTGGGCTACAGGGCTGGTTCAACATTCGTAAATCAATCAATGTGATACATCACTTTAACAAAAAAAAAAAAAGATAAGAACCATATGATCCTGTCAATCGATGCAGAAAAGGCCTTTGACAAAATTCAGCACCCTTTCTTAATAAAAACCCTTGAGAAAGTCGGGATAGAAGGAACATATTTAAACATCATAAAAGCCATTTATGAAAAGCCCACAGCTAACATCATCCTCAATGGGGAAAAACTGAGAGCATTTTCCCTGAGATCAGGAACATGACAGGGATGCCCACTCTCACTGCTGTTGTTTAACATAGTGTTGGAAGTTCTAGCATCAGCAATCAGACAACAAAAGGAAATCAAAGGCATCAAAATTGGCAAAGATGAAGTCAAGCTTTCACTTTTTGCACATGACATGATACTATACATGGAAAATCCGATAGACTCCACCAAAAGTCTGCTAGAACTGATACATGAATTCTGCAAAGTTGCAGGATACAAAATCAATGTACAGAAATCAGTTGCATTCTTATGCACTAACAATGAAGCAACAGAAAGACAAATAAAGAAACTGATCCCATTCACAATTGCACCAAGAAGCATAAAATACCTAGGAATAAGGCTAACCAAAGATGTAAAAGATCTGTATGCTGAAGACTATAGAAAGCTTATGAAGGTAATTGAAGAAGATATAAAGAAATGGAAAGACATTCCCTGCTCATGGATTGGAAGAATAAACATTGTCAAAATGTCAATACTACCCAAAGCTATCTACACATTCAATGCAATCCCAATCAAAATTGCACCAGCATTCTTCTCGAAGCTAGAACAAGCAATCCTAAAATTCATATGGAACCACAAAAGGCCCCGAACAGCCAAAGGAATTTTGAAGAAGACCAAAGCAGGAGGCATCACAATCCCAGACTTTAGCCTCTACTACAAAGCTGTCATCATCAAGACAGCATGGTATTGGCACAAAAACAGACAAATAGACCAATGGAATAGAATAGAAACCCCAGAACTAAACCCACAAATGTATGGCCAACTCATCTTTGACAAAGCAGGAAAGAACATCCAATGGAAAAAAGACAGTCTCTTTAACAAATGGTGCTGGGAGAACTGGACAGCAACATGCAGAAGGTTGAAACTAGACCACTTTCTCACACCATTCACAAAAATAAACTCAAAATGGATAAAAGACCTGAATGTGAGACAGGGAACCATCAAAACCCTAAAGGACAAAGCAGGAAAAGACCTCTCTGACCTCAGCCGTAGCAATCTCTTACTCGACACATCCCCAAAGGCAAGAGAATTAAAAGCAAAAATGAATTACTGGGACCTTATGAAGATAAAAAGCTTCTGCACAGCAAAGGAAACAACCAACAAAACTAAAAGGCAACCAACGGAATGGGAAAAGATATTTGCCAATGACATATCGGACAAAGGGCTAGTATCCAAAAATCTATAAAGAGCTCACCAAACTCCACACCTGAAAAACAAATAATCCAGTTAAGAAATGGAAAGAAAACATGAATAGACACTTCTCTAAAGAAGACATCCAGATGGCCAACAGGCACATGAAAAGATGCTCAACGTCACTCCTCATCAGGGAAATACAAATCAAAACCACACTCAGATATCACCTCACGCCAGTCAGAGTGGCCAAAATGAACAAATCAGGAGACTAAAGATGCTGGAGAGGATGTGGATAAACGGAACCCTCTTGCACTGTTGGTGGGAATGCAAACTGGTAGAGCCACTCCGGAAAACAGTGTGGAGGTTCCTCAAAAAACTAAAAATAGACCTACCCTATGACCCAGCAGTAGCACTGCTAGGAATTTATCCAAGGGATAAAGGAGTACTGATGCATAGGGGCACTTGTACCCCAATGTTTACAGCAGCACTCTCAACAATAGCCAAATTATGGAAAGAGCCTAAATGTCCATCAACTGATGAATGGATAAAGAAATTGTGGTTTATATACACAATGGAGTATTACATGGCAATGAGAAAGAACGAAATATGGCCCTTTGTAGCAACGTGGATGGAACTGGAGAGTGTGATGCTAAATGGAATAAGCCATACAGAGAAAGACAGATACCATATGTTTTCACTCTTATGTGGATCCTGAGAAACTTAACAGAAATCCACGGGGGACGGGTAGGAAGAAAAAAAAAGAGGTTAGAGTGGGAGAGAGCCAAAGCATAAGAGACTCTTAAAAACGGAGAACAAACTGAGGATTGATGGGGGTGGGAGGGTGGGTGATGGGTATTGAGGAGGGCACCTTTTGGGATGAGCACTGGGTGTTGTATGGAAACCAATTTGACAATAAATTTCATATATTGGAAAAAAAATAAAAAAACTAAAGGAAATAGAAGCAGTACAGCAAGGACACCCCAAACCCAGCAGAAGAAAAGAAATAATAAAGATCAGAGCATAAATAAACAATATAGAATCTAAAAAAAACCCTGTAGAGCAGATCAACGAAACCAAGAGTTGTTTTTTTGAAAAAATAAACAAAATTGATAAACCTCTAGCCAGGCTTCTCAAAAAGAAAAGGGAGATGACCCAAATAGATAAAATCATGAATGAAAATGGAATTATTACAACCAATCCCTCAGAAATACAGCAATTATCAGGGAATACTATGAAAAATTATATGCCAACAAACTGGACAACCTGGAAGAAATGGACAAATTCCTAAACAGCCACACACTTCCAAACCTCAAACAGGAGGAAATAGAAAGCTTGAACAGACCCGTAACCAGCAAAGAAATTCAATCAGTTATCAAAATCTCCCAACAAATAAGAGTCCAGGACCAGATGGCTTCCCAGGGGAATTCTACCAGACATTTAAAGGAGAGTTAATATCTATCCTTCTCAAGCTGTTCCAAAAAATAGAAAGGGAAGGAAAACTTCCAGACTCATTCTATGTAGCCAGCATTACTTTGATTCCCAAACCAGACAGCGACCCAGCAAAAAAGGAGAACTACAGGCCAATGACCCTGATGAATATGGATGCAAAAATTCTCAACAAGATACTAGCAAATGGAATTCAACAGCATATAAAAAGATTTATTCACCATGATCAAGGGGGATTCATTCCCAGGCTGCCGGGTGGTTCAACATATGCAAATCAATCAATGTGATACATCACATTAATAAAAGAAAAGAACCATATGATCCTGTCAATTGATGCAGAAAAAGCATTTGATAAAATTCAGCATCCTTTCTTAATAAAACCCCTTGAGAAAGTCGGGATAGAAGGAACATATTTAAATATCATAAAAGCCATTTATGAAAAGCCCACAGCTAACATCATCCTCAATGGGGAAAAATTGAGAGCTTTCCCTTGAGATCAGGAACACGACAGGGATGTCCACTCTCACCACTGTTGTTTAACATAGTGTTGGAAGTTCTAGCATCAGTGATCAGACAACAAAAGGAAATCAAAGGCATCAAAATTGGCAAAGATGAAGTCAGGTTTTCTCTTGTTGCAGATGACATGATATTATACATGGAAAACCCAATAGACTCCACCAAAAGTCTGCTAGAACTGATACATGAATTCTGCAAAGTTGCAGGATACAAAATCAATGTACAGAAATCAGTTGCATTCTTATGCACTAACAATGAAGCAACAGAAAGACAAATAAAGAAACTGATCCCATTCACAATTTCACCAAGAATCATAAAATACCTAGGAATAAACCTAACCAAAGATGTAAAAGATCTGTATGCTGAAAACTATAGAAAGCTTATGAAGGTAATTGAAGAAGACACAAAGAAACGGAAAAACATTCCATGCTCATGGATTGGAAGAATAAGTATTGTTAAAATGTCAATACAATCTACACAAAGCAATCTACACATTCAATGCAATCCCAATCAAAATTGCACCAGCATTCTTCTCGAAGCTAGAACAAGCAATCCTAAAATTTGTATGGAACCACAAAAGACCCCAAATAGCCAAAATAATATTGAAGAAGAAGACCAAAGCAGGAGGCATCACAATCCCAGACTTTAGCCTCTACTACAAAGGTGTAATCATCAAGACAGCATGGTATTGGCACAAAAACAGACACATAGACCAATGGAATAGAATAGAGAACCCAGAATTGGTCCACAAAAGTGTGGCCAACTAATCTTTGACAAAGCAGGAAAGAATATCTAATAGAAAAGACAGTCTCTGTAACAAATGGTGCTAGGAGAACTGGACAGCAACATGAAGAATGAAACTAATCCACTTTCTTACACCATTCACAAAAATAAACTCAAAATGGAAAAAGGACATGAATGTGAGACAGGAAACCATCAAAACCCTAGAGGAGAAAGCAGGAAGGAACGTCTCTGACCTCAGCTGCAGCAATTTCTTACTTGACACATCCCCAAAGGCAAGGGAATTAAAAGCAAAAATGAACTATAGGGACCTCATCAAGATAAAAAGTTTCTGCATTGCAAAGGAAACAATCACCAAAACTAAAAGGCAATGGACAGAATGGGAAAAGATATTTGCAAATGACACATCAGATAGAGGCTAGTATCCAAAATCTATAAAGAACTCACCAAACTCCACACCTGAAAAACAAATAATCCAGTGAAGGGGCAGAAAACATGAATAGACACTTCTCTAAAGAAGACATCCAGATGGCCAACAGGCCCAAGAATAGATGCTCAACATCACTCCTCATCAGGGAAATACAAATCAAAACCACACTGAGATACCACCTCACGCCAGTCAGAGTGGCCAAAATGAACAAATCAGGAGACTATAGATGCTGGAGAGGATGTGGAGAAACGGGAACCCTCTTGCACTGTTGGTGGGAATGCAAACTGGTGCAGCAGCTCTGGAAAACAGTGTGGAGTTTTCTCAAAAAATTAAAAATAGATCTACCCTATGACCCAGCAATTGCACTAGTAGGTATTTATCCAAGGGATACAGGAGTGCTGATGTAGAGGGGCACTTGTACCCCAATGTTTATAGCAGCACTTTCAACAATAGCCAAATTATGGAAAGAACCTAAATATCCATCAACTAATGAATGGATAAAGAAATTATGGTTTATATATACAATGGAGTACTACATGGCAATGAGAAAGAATGAAATATGGTCTTCTGTAGCAATGTGGATGGAACTGGAGAGTGTTTTGCTAAGTGAAATAAGTCATACAGAGAAAGACAGATACCATATGTTTTCAATCTTACGTGGATCCTGAGAAACTTAAAAGATCATGGAGGATGGGAACGGGGAAAAAAAAAAAAGTTAGGGAGGGAGCCAAAGCATGAGAGACTCTTAAAAACAGAATAAACTGAGGGTTGATAGGTGGTGGGAGGGAGGGGAAAGAGGGTGATGGGCAGTGAGGAGGGCACCTGTTGGGATGAGCACTGGGTGTTGTATGGAAACCAATTTAAAAATGAATTTCATATTGAAAACATATTTTTAGGGGCACCTGGGTGGCTCAGTTGGTTGAGTGTCCGACTTGAGCTCAGGTCATGATCTCACGGTCCATGAGTTCAAGCCCCACATCAGATACTGTGCTGACAGCTCAGAGCCTGGAAACTGCTTCAGTTTTTCTGTCTCCCTCTCTCTCTGCCCCTCTCCCGAGGCACTCTGTTTCTCTCTCTCTCAAACATTAAAAAAATTAAAAAAAAATTTTTTTAAGATGCCCAGCTTTCCTGAAACATCACATTCCACATTATGGAAAATAGTGTTTTAATGTGATACCTACAAAGATAATTACCCTGGGGGAAATTTGTCTTAAGCAGTAGACTGCC
This sequence comes from Acinonyx jubatus, assembly GCF_027475565.1. NCBI lineage: Eukaryota > Metazoa > Chordata > Mammalia > Carnivora > Felidae > Acinonyx > Acinonyx jubatus. The sequence continues at coordinate 98,114,305 of NC_069386.1, forward strand.
AGTGAACTCTTCATAGAAAAAAATGTACACTGCCTCATTCTTCTAATTTTTCAAATAAATTAAAAATGAACTTTTCATGTAATGCATTTGAACAATGGATAGTGTGTCGATATGTGAACTGTGTTCACAGACATTAAATGTACACTCACACTCCTTCTCTCTCAAAATAAATAAAAATACAGAAAAAAGAAAGGAAGAAAAATGCCAAAGTATCACAATGTTTATTTTTTTGTATTTGCCAAATTTTCCTCAATGGACATCAATTAATTTTTTTTTAAGTTTGTTTATTTTTAGAGAGAGAGCACACAAATGAGATAGGGGCAGAGAGAGAGAATTCCAGGTAGACTCCACACTGTCAGCACAGAGCTTGATGCCAGGCTCAGTCTCACAAACCATGAGATCATGACTTGAACCAAAGCCAGACAGTTAGCCCGTTGAGACATGCAGGGACTCAAATTACTTTAAAAATGAGAAAAATTACTACGTCTCAAAATCTGCATGACATGAAAGCAAAGGCAACAAAAGTAAAATAAATAAGTGGGACTACATCCAATTAAAAAGCTTCTGCATATGGGTACCTGGATGGCTCAGTCGATTGAGCTTCTGACACCTGATTTGGGCTCAGGTCATGATCCCAGGGTCAAGGGATTGAGTGCCAAGTCAGGCTTTGTGCTGAGCATGGAGCCTGCTTAAGATTCTCTCTCTCTCTCTCTCTCTCTCTCTCTCTCTCTCTCTCCCCCTTTCCCCCACTCGCTCGTTCTCAAAATCTTCTATAGACAAAGGAAACCATCAACTAAAATAAAAGGTAAACTTTGGAACGAGAGAAAATATTTGCAAATCACATATGTGGTAAGGGGTGAATATCTAAATGAGGGAAGAACTCATATAACAGCAAAAAACACCAATAATCCAATTAAAAATGGGCAGAGGAACTGAATAGACATTTTTACAAAGAAGACATAAAGATGGCCAAAAGGTACATGAAAAGATGTTCAAGATGAGTAATATTAAGGAAATTCAAACCAAAACCACAATGAGATATCACCTCAAACCTGTTAATATGGCTGGTATCAAAAAGACAAACGATAACAAGTATTGTTGAGGATGTGAACAAAAGGGAACCTTCAAGAACTGGTGGTAGGAATTTATATTGGTGCAACCACTGTTGAAAACAGAGGAGGTTCCTCAAGAAATTGAAAACAGAACTACCATATGACCTAGCAATTCTACTTCTGGGTATGTAGCCAAAGGATATAAAAACAAGACAGTAAAGAAATGCATGCATTCCCATGCTTATTGCAGCATTATTTGCAACAGCCAAGATACAGAAACAACCTAAGTGTCTGTCAACAAATGAATGGGTAAAGATGGAATATTATTCAGCCATGAAAAAGAAGAAAATCCTGCCATTTGCTACAACATGGATGGACTCAGGGCATTCCACCAAGTGAAATAAGGCAGACATAGAAAGACAAATACTTCTACGTGAAAAGTCTAAAAAAGTCAAACTCACAGAAACAGAAGAAAAGTGGTTGCTGGGGACTGGGGGTTGGGAGAAATAGGAAGAAGATGGGAAAAGGAACAAACTCTCAGCTACAAGATGAATAAGGTCTGATAATCTCATGTATAAATGGTGACTACAGTTGGTAATGCTATATAGTTGAAATCTGCTAAGACAACAAAACTTAAATCTTAGTCCCCCTCCCCCTGAAAATTAAACATATATATATATATACATTTTTAAAGTCCCCTGCAATTACCACATTCTTATCAATAAGGTTGTTTATGTTTGTGAGTAATTGTTTTATATATTTGGGGCTCCCGTATTTGGCGCGCAGACATTTATAATTGTTAGCTCTTCCTGATGGATAGACCCTGTAATTACTATATAATGCCCTTCTTCATCTCTTGTTACAGCCTTTAATTTAAAGTCTAGTTTGTCTGATAATAAGTATGGCTACTCCAGCTTTCTTTTGACTTCCAGTAGCATGATAGACAGTTCTCCATACCCTCACTTTCAATCTGAAGGTGTCCTCAGGTCTAAAATGAGTCTCTTGTAGACAGCAAATAGATGGGTCTTGTTTTTTTATCCATTCTGATACCCTATGTCTTTTGGTTGGCGCATTTAGTCCATTTACATTCAGTGTTATTATAGAAAGATATGGGTTTAGAGTCATTGTGATGTCTGTATGTTTTATGCTTGTAGCGATGTCTCTGGTACTCTGTCTCACAGGATCCCCCTTAGGATATCTTGTAGGGCATATATATACATTTTTAAATGTTTGATGTAATGAATATGTTACTTAGATGGAGGAATCCTTTCAAAATGTATACATGTATCAAATCACCACAATGTACACTTTAAATATCCTAAAATTTTGTCAATTACACCTCAATGGATCTGAAAAAAAAATACCAGTCAACAAAATAAAATTCATCGTAGAAAAGAATTCAATCTAAAACAAGGTCATCTTTTAGTTACTAAAATATCCTGATAATATATACACTGGTCCCATATTAACTCCAAAGGTACAGTTAGAGAGTTTCATTTCCTAATGAAAATGTAGTAATTACAGTTTCTTACCTTTTGCATATTAAAAAATAAAAATATACTTACAGATTTAACCAGCAAGGGGTAAGTGAATCCAAGTGTTTCTCTTTTACCAGCGTCAATATTGCTTTTGTATACTGAGGATTTATGCTGCCATCACTGAATAAAATAAGTAATGGTTTCTGAAGTCTTAAATAAACGGGAAGGTTTTCCACAGTTATTTCTGGCTATTAAAAAAAAAAGAAAACATGGAAAATGATGAGGCATAAAATAGAAAATAATGTTCAGATCAATCATGCAAGTTTAGTCTATAAAATGTAATTAAAACATATTTTAAGTGGAGATTTTGCTTTACTGACTAAACCTGTGACTATCAAGAGCTTTTCATTTTTTTACAATTTTTAAAAATGTTTATCTTTGGGAGAGACTGACAGAGAGAAAGGGAGGGAGAAAGCGGGGTAGGAGCAGAGAGAGAGAGAGAGAGAGAGACACACACACACAGAATCTGAAGTAGTCTCCAGGCTCTGAGCTGTCGGCACAGAGCCTGACGCAGGGCTCAAATCCACAAACCACCAGATCATAACCTGAGCCAAAGTCGGACGCTTAACCGACAGAGTCACCCAGGCACCCCTCAAGAGCTTTTTATTTAAGCCCACTTTATCTTAATGAGTTATTTAAAAAAAAAAAAAGTACTAATTTCAAAATAACTTAAACTCCCTGTTTTACAAGGATGTAACACTTCTAATAACTTCTTATGCTAAAATCTGGACCAGATTAGCCAACATGTGACATATGACAAACAAAACTCTTATTGTATCTAACATAAAATTTTTGAAAAAAGAAATGCTGATATTTAAAGATATCTTTCAACATCTGTGATTCCTTAAAAATCTTATTTTGTTTCAATATTATAGATTTTAGTGTAATTAATATTATAAAAAACATGTTTAAACAAATAAAAATATCAGTCTCATTTCTTTTCTTTTTTTTTTGGTTTAAGCTAAATACCAGGCTCTGGTATGTAGTTTTCCTTATTTAGTTCTCAGAGCCACTTTCCTCTGTCAATTCTTATTTTTCTTCTAATTCTTTCTCTCACACACTCAAAATCCTCTTCTTATACGTTCCTCTTTCATGACTTAGATCTTAGATCCTCTCTTCTCCAAATTTCCCTATGTTGTCTTCTTATATTAACTATTATCTTTCATCATCTTTTATCTTCTATATGAGTTCCATCCCCTTCATAAAATTGACACATCTCATCAGACTAGCAGATCTCCTCACTCTGAACAGATTTGAAACATTAAGGGAGATAGAGCCACCTGAACTACAAAGCTCAAGATATGATGCTGGGTACTGAATCAAAAAGAACCAAGATACTTTACTTTCCCTGCTCTCAAAGAGCTCATACTTTAGAGGAGGAGACAGGTACACAAACTGCTATGATCCAAGAAAGAATTAACGTATGACAATAAAATTAAGCTAAGAAAACAAAGTAGGGAAGCTCATGGATGATTTCAGAAGTGATATTTGATCTGGTCTTGGGCAAAAACCAAGATCTTGACAGAATAAGGTATGTGCCAGAGCCAGGATTCCAGATATAGGGAGCATTGTGGGGACAGGCAGAGAGGTGTGAAGGGATACATGCCATCTGGTAACAGTAGGAGTGAAGCATGCCAGACTTAGGCATGCAAGAGGCAAATGTGGCCATAAGACCAGATGGTAAAATGTCTTGGTAGGTTTTCTAACTCCCAGGAATACTGAGAAGATCTGGAATCAAATGAGTGACATGGTTAGGTCTGTTTTAGAAAGATGACTAACTAGAATACACATTTGTGAAAAGACACACAGGTGACACATTTCAGGGAAGAAAGACCAAGAGTTCTGTGGGTTTAGGAGAAAAGATCAGAAACTTCAATTTTGGAATCATCAGCTGGTATAATGATAGTAGAAATTATGGGTATGGATAAAATTTCCTAAAGAAAAAACAGTGAAAGAAGAAAAAGGGGTTGAAGATGTAATTCTAGAGTGGCCAGAGGGTTGAAGGAGGTATCTGGAATTGCAAAAGCCAGAAGAATAGAGAATTTTGAGAAGGAAAAGCATTGTCAATGGTTTTGGTTGCTACTTACAGGAAAGGTCATCAAACATGGTAACTGGAAGGTGTCCTTTGGCTATTTGAGTATACAAGAGGATGTAACTTATGCATAATAAAACCATAAAAAAGGAACTCAATGTATCTGAGAAAAGTGCTAGAACTATTTGTTCAGAAGGATGTTTAAATATGACAGCCTTGGATAGATCATTGCTCATGTAGTTAATTATCATGTTTTTCAGATTTGGGCATATTTCCCTGGCCTAATTTGTCATCAGGTTCATCATGCCATATAAAAAATGTTTACTGTCTGGTCATCCAGTCCTCTTCCCTGTCCAGATGAAGAAACCAAAGTCTTTCTAGTACTTCAGTGCAGGCCACCAGATGAGCTTGCAGCTGGCTGGCTGCTACATACTCTCATTTAAATCTCCCAACACAGAGAAGCTTTAAGAAATGTAACAACCACTTGAGGGTTTTAGAATTTATGGAAAGGTCATAAACTAAAGGCAAAACAATTTTTATTATAGCTGTTCAGTTTTTAGTTGAATGCTGCAAACCAAAACATTGTGAACTGAAATACTGCCACAATGCTTATCACATGTGCCTTAAAAATAAACAGATTCTGATAGTTGTTAAGTTTGCCCAAACTTTCTCAGCCATAAAGCATATAATCTTAACAAAAAAATAGATACCAATTTTTATATATTATGCAAAGATGAAAGAGTAAAATGTTCAAATTTCCTCTTGTACAAAATAGGAATAAGTATTAGCAGCCTTAAACATATACACGCCCTCTGGACTAGCAATTCAAATTCTGTGAATTTACCATGATTATGTAATCATGGAAACACCCAAAGATTATCCTCAAGGTTGGTCCCTGAGTAAAACAAAACTAAAGACAAATATTCAACAACAGGAAATTAAACAAATTGTGGTTTTTTAGTACAACAGAATATTATGTAGATACTAAAAAAACATTAAGTGTGTGTCTTCATTTCTGATGGAAATATCTCTTAAGATAAAAAGACAATCACATATATACACATGGGATTTTTTTTAAGTTTGGGAAAATATTTCCCCCAATTTTAAATTTGGTTAAAGAGGTTACAGTTGATTTCAATTTTCTTCTTTCATAGTTTTCTGTATTGTCTGGGAGAAAAAAAGTAAAGGCTTATAATAATTCCAAAAATATTACACTATGTTTATGGCTAAATAAATATTCATTCAATATGTCATTGAAGACAAAAATGTTACTTTAATAATTTGGAAAACTACATCATGAAAATATTAATGATTTGACTAATTACAACCTGTAACTTGAATGGGGGAGGGAACAGAACCAATGCCACAAAAACACTTAATAAAGGCTACAGCCATTAATTTAACCTAAAATGTAATGTCATTTAGATTATCATGGCAAGAAACATAGTAACAGGAGGATGGTCATTATTTACTGCTGATTATAATGCGTATGTCACTTGAGAAATATAGAAAAGCATAAACTTGTTACATTCTAGCTATGTTTAATATAAATGCGAAAACAAGTGAAATCAAGAAATGCACGTTAAAAGTGTTATGCCCTTAGGGAGAGGAGGGAAGATGGCGGCGTAGGAGGATGCTGGGCTCAACGCGCGTCCTGCTGATCACTTAGACTCCACCTACACCTGCCTAAATAACCCAGAAAACCGCCAGAGGATTAGCAGAATGGAGTCTCCGGAGCCAAGCGTAGACGAGAGGCCCACGGAAGAGGGTAGGAAGGGCGGCGAGGCGGTGCGTGCTCCACGGACTGGCAGGAGGGAGCCGGGGCGGAGGGAAGGCTCCCTGGCCAAGCAGAGCCCCCGAGTCTGGCTGGCAAAAGCGGAGGGGCCTGATGGACTGTGTTCCGACAGCAAGCGCGACTTAGCGTCTGGGAGGTCATAAGTTAACAGCTCTGCTGGGAAAGTGGGAAGGCTGGAGGACAAAGGGAGGGAGAGCTGCTGAGCCCCCGGACGACAGAGCTCAGTTTGGTGGGGAACAAAGGCGCTCGCCAGCGCCATCTCCCCCGCCCATCCCCCAGCCAAAATCCCAAAGAGAACCAGTTCCTGCCAGGGAACTTGCTCGCTCCGCGCAAACACCCAACTCTGTGCTTCTGCGGAGCCAAACCTCCGGCAGCGGATCTGACTCCCTCCCGCTGCCACAGGGCCCCTCCTGAAGTGGATCACCTAAGGAGAAGCAAGCTAAGCCTGCCCCTCCTGCCCCTGTGCACCTTGCCTACCCACCCCAGCTAATACGCCATATCCCCAGCAGCACAAGCCTGGCAGTGTGCAAGTAGCCCAGACGGGCCAAGCCACCCCACAGTGAATCCTGCCCCTAGGAGAGGGGAAGAGAAGGCACACACCAGTCTGACTGTGGCCCCAGCGGTGGGCTGGGGGCAGACATCAGGTCGGACTGCGGCCCCGCCCACCAACTCCAGTTATACACCACAGCACAGGGGAAGTGCCCTGCAGGTCCTCACCACGCCAGGGACTATCCAAAGTGACCAAGCGGAAGAATTCCCCTCAGAAGAATCTCCAGGAAATAACAACAGCTAATGAGCTGATCAAAAAGGATTTAAATAATATAACAGAAAGTGAATTTAGAATAATAGTCATAAAATTAATCGCTGGGCTTGAAAACAGTATAGAGGACAGCAGAGAATCTCTTGCTACAGAGATCAAGGGACTAAGGAACAGTCACGAAGAGCTGAAAAGCGCTTTAAACGAAATGCAAAACAAAATGGAAACGACAACAGCTCGGCTTGAAGAGGCAAAAGAGAGAATAGGTGAACTAGAAGATAAAGTTATGGAAAAAGAGGAAGCTGAGAGAAAGAGAGATAAAAAAATCCAGGAGTATGAGGGGAAAATTAGAGAACTAAGTGATACACTAAAAAGAAATAATATACGCATAATTGGTATCCCAGAGGAGGAAGAGAGAGGGAAAGGTGCTGAAGGGGTACTTGAAGAAATTATAGCTGAGAACTTCCCTGAACTGGGGAAGGAAAAAGGCATTGAAATCCAAGAGGCACAGAGAACTCCCTTCAGACGTAACTTGAATCGATCTTCTGCACCACATATCATAGTGAAACTGGCAAAATACAAGGATAAAGAGAAAATTCTGAAAGCAGCAAGGGATAAACGTGCCCTCACATATAAAGGGAGACGTATAAGACTCGTGACTGATCTCTCTTTTGAAACTTGGCAGGCCAGAAAGAATTGGCACGAGATCTTCAGTGTGCTAAACAGAAAAAATATGCAGCCGAGAATCCTTTATCCAGCCAGTCTGTCATTTAGAATAGAAGGAGAGATAAAGGTCTTCCCAAACAAACAAAAACTGAAGGAATTTGTCACCACTAAACCAGCCCTACAAGAGATTCTAAGGGGGATCCTGTGAGACAAAGTACCAGAGACATCACTACAAGCATAAAACATACAGACATCACAATGACTCTAAACCCATATCTTTCTATAATAACAATGAATGTAAATGGATTAAATGCGCCAACCAAAAGACATAGGGTATCAGAATGGATAAAAAAACAAGACCCATCTATTTGCTGTCTACAAGAGACTCATTTGAGACCTGAGGTCACCTTTAGATTGAGAGTGAGGGGATGGAGAACTATCTATCATGCTACTGGAAGCCAAAAGAAAGCTGGAGTAGCCATACTTATATCAGACAAACTAGACTTTAAATTAAAGGCTGTAACAAGAGATGAAGAAGGGCATTATATAATAATTACAGGGTCTATCCATCAGGAAGAGCTAACAATTATAAATGTCTATGCGCCGAATACCGGAGCCCCCAACTATATAAAACAATTACTCATAAACATAAGCAACCTTATTGATAAGAATGTGGTAATTGCAGGGGACTTTAACACCCCACTTACAGAAATGGATAGATCATCTAGACACACAGTCAATAAAGAAACAAGGGCCCTGAATGATACATTGGATCAGATGGACTTGACAGATATATTTAGAACTCTGCATCCCAAAGCAACAGAATATACTTTCTTCTCAAGTGCACATGGAACAGTCTCCAAGATAGATCACATACTGGGTCACAAAACAGCCCTTCATAAGTTTACAAGAATTGAAATTATACCATGCATACTTTCAGACCACAATGCTATGAAGCTTGAAATCAACCACAGGAAAAAGTCTGGAAAACCTCCAAAAGCATGGAGGTTAAAGAGCACCCTACTAACGAATGAGTGGGTCAACCAGGCAATTAGAGAAGAAATTAAACAATATATGGAAACAAATGAAAATGAAAATACAACAATCCAAACGCTTTGGGACGCAGCGAAGGCAGTCCTGAGAGGAAAATACATTGCAATCCAGGCCTATTTCAAGAAACAAGAAAAATCCCAAATACAAAATCTAACAGCACACCTAAAGGAAATAGAAGCAGAACAGCAAAGGCAGCCTAAACCCAGCAGAAGAAGAGAAATAATAGAGATCAGAGCAGAAATAAACAATATAGAATCTAAAAAAACTGTAGAGCAGATCAACGAAACCAAGAGTTGTTTTTTGAAAAAATAAACAAAATTGACAAACCTCTAACCAGGCTTCTCAAAAAGAAAAGGGAGATGACCCAAATAGATAAAATCATGAATTAAAATGGAATTATTACAACCAATCCCTCAGATATACAAACAATTATCAGGGAATACTATGAAAAATTATATGCCAACAAACTGGACAACCTGGAAGAAATGGACAAATTCCTAAACACCCACACTCTTCCAAAACTCAATCAGGAGGAAATAGAAAGCTTGAACAGACCCATAACCAGCGAAGAAATTGAATCGGTTATCAAAAATCTCCCAACAAATAAGAGTCCAGGACCAGATGGCTTCCCAGGGGAGTTCTACCAGACGTTTAAAGCAGAGATAATACCTATCCTTCTCAAGCTATTCCAAGAAATAGAAAGGGAAGGAAAACTTCCAGACTCAATCTATGAAGCCAGTATTACTTTGATTCCTAAACCAGACAGAGACCCAGTAAAAAAAGAGAACTACAGGCCAATATCACTGATGAATATGGATGCAAAAATTCTCAATAAGATACTAGCAAATCGAATTCAACAGCATATAAAAAGAATTATTCACCATGATCAAGTGGGATTCATTCCTGGGCTGCAGGGTGGTTCAACATTCGCAAATCAATCAACGTGATACATCACTTTAACAAAAAAAAAAAAGATAAGAACCATATGATCCTGTCAATCGATGCAGAAAAGGCCTTTGACAAAATCCAGCACCCTTTCTTAATAAAAACCCTTGAGAAAGTTGGGATAAAGGAACATATTTAAACATCATAAAAGCCATTTATGAAAAGCCCACAGCTAACATCATCCTCAATGGGGAAAAACTGAGAGCTTTTTCCCTGAGATCAGGAACACGACAGGGATGCTCACTCTCACCGCTGTTGTTTAACATAGTGTTGGAAGTTCTAGCATCAGCAATCAGACAACAAAAGGAAATCAAAGGCATCAAAATTGGCAAAGATGAAGTCAAGCTTTCGCTTTTTGCAGATGACATGATATTATACATGGAAAACCCAATAGACTCCACCAAAAGTCTGCTAGGACTGATACATGAATTCAGCAAAGTTGCAGGATACAAAATCAATGTACAGAAATCAGTTGCATTCTTATACACCAATAATGAAGCAACAGAAAGACAAATAAAGAAATTGATCCCATTCACAATTGCACCAAGAAGCATAAAATACCTAGGGATAAATCTAACCAAAGATGTAAAAGATCTGTATGCTGAAGACTATAGAAAGCTTATGAAGGTAATTGAAGAAGATATAAAGAAATGGAAAGACATTCCCTGCTCATGGATTGGAAGAATAAACATTGTCAAAATGTCAATACTACCCAAAGCTATCTACACATTCAATGCAATCCCAATCAAAATTGCACCAGCATTCTTCTCGAAGCAAGAACAAGCAATCCTAAAATTCATATGGAACCACAAAAGGCCCCGAACAGCCAAAGGAATTTTGAAGAAGACCAAAGCAGGAGGCATCACAATCCCAGACTTTAGCCTCTACTACAAAGCTGTCATCATCAAGACAGCATGGTATTGGCACAAAAACAGACACATAGACCAATGGAATAGAATAGAAACCCCAGAACTAGACCCACAAACGTATGGCCAACTCATCTTTGACAAAGCAGGAAAGAACATCCAATGGAAAAAAGACAGTCTCTTTAACAAATGGTGCTGGGAGAACTGGACAGCAACATGCAGAAAGTTGAAACTAGACCACTTTCTCACACCATTCACAAAAATAAACTCAAAATGGATAAAAGACCTGAATGTGAGACAGGAAACCATCAAAACCTTAGAGGAGAAAGCAGGAAAAGACCTCTCTGACCTCAGCCGTAGCAATCTCTTACTCGACACATCCCCAAAGGCAAGAGAATTAAAAGCAAAAATGAATTACTGGGACCTTATGAAGATAAAAAGCTTCTGCACAGCAAAGGAAACAACCAACAAAACTAAAAGGCAACCAACAGAATGGGAAAAGATATTTGCAAATGACATATCGGACAAAGGGCTAGTATCCAAAATCTATAAAGAGCTCACCAAACTCCACACCCGAAAAATAAATAATCCAGTGAAGAAATGGGCAGAAAACATGAATAGACACTTCTCTAAAGAAGACATCCAGATGGCCAACAGGCACATGAAAAGATGTTCAACGTCGCTCCTTATCAGGGAAATACAAATCAAAACCACACTCAGATATCACCTCACGCCAGTCAGAGTGGCCAAAATGAACAAATCAGGAGACTATAGATGCTGGAGAGGATGTGGAGAAACGGGAACCCTCTTGCACTGTTGGTGGGAATGCAAACTGGTGCAGCCGCTCTGGAAAGCAGTGTGGAGGTTCCTCAGAAAATTAAAAATAGACCTACCCTATGACCCAGCAATAGTACTGCTAGGAATTTATCCAAGGGATACAGGAGTACTGATGCATAGGGGCACTTGTACCCCAATGTTTATTGCAGCACTCTCAACAATAGGCAAATTATGGAAAGAGCCTAAATGTCCATCAACTGATGAATGGATAAAGAAATTGTGGTTTGTATACACAATGGAATACTACGTGGCAATGAGAAAAAATGAAATATGGCCTTTTGTAGCAACGTGGATGGAAGTGGAGAGTGTGATGCTAAGTGAAATAAGCCATACAGAGAAAGACAGATACCATATGGTTTCACTCTTATGTGGATCCTGAGAAACTTAACAGAAACCCAGGGGGAGGGGAAGGATAAAAAAAAAAAAAGAGGTTAGAGTGGGAGAGAGCCAAAGCATAAGAGACTGTTAAAAACTGAGAACAAACTGAGGGTTGATGGGGGGTGGGAGGGAGGGGAGGGTGGGAGGGAGAGGAGGGTGGGTGATGGGTATTGAGGAGGGCACCTTTTGGGATGAGCACTGGGTGTTGTATGGAAACCAATTTGACAATAAATTTCATATATTAAAAAAAAAAAGTGTTATGCCCTTGAATCCACTATTTTCAAAGGAAGCACTGGAAAAGGCCTTTCATAAGACACTACTTTGTTCTGAAACTGTATAAATAAGAATCTTAGCTAACATTTGTTTAATGTTTACCAGTGGCCAAACACTACCCAAAACACTGTACACTGGTCTCATTTGGTTCTCATGATAAGTCTCTGCAGCAGGTACTACCACCAACTACATTTTACACATGTGGAAAGTGAGGCACAGAGAAGTTAACAAAGAGCCAGTAAGGAAAGAAGCAAGGATTTAAACTTAGGCAGTCTGACTCCCCAGAATCCATGTGCTCTATACCAAGTTTCAGCTTAGATTGAGTACTTCCTTCAACTAGCTATCAGCTACACTAGTCTCCACAATAAAAAAAATAATCCAAAAACATTTAAACTTTTGGCAGTGGACTACAGAAGCTATATCATAATGAGTGAACAAAACAGAGCAACCCAATGAATTTTCAGCTCATAAAACATCATGCCCTCTGCCAAAAAAAGCTGGAAAATTGTGTATACAAATATACTATTTTTAACTCTTCTAGATTCTCTATTTCAAATAATATCCTTATTATAAAATATACTCACAAATGTCTCCAGTAATGCATTTGTCACTATTTGAACTATGTCTTGCACACGGGAGTTAGCGAATGGAACGCTCTCTACTTTGCCCTCTTTGTGTCTGGCCAGCAGCAGAGCTGGAAGTGTTGCCCCATATTTATTTGACCTGTGGAGAAATGCAGTATTAAAATTTCCAATAAAATATAGCAAGTCATCAAAAACAAATAATTACACCAAGAGGTCAGATTGGGAGGCAGCAAATGAGAAGCCCTACTACTAAGGAAGAAATGAACTCAATTTGCAGGCAAATTTATCTTCTTTGTGAGGCTGTCTGAAGAAATTTAGGAGCCTTGACAACCTAGATTAAAAAAAAGCAACAGATAATAATCTAGACAGATTCTTTTTTTTTTTTCTAGACAACTTACTCATCAAGAAAATGTCTAAATAGGATTAGGAACATACTGAATGGTTCTCAATCTTTTTGGACTGCTCACCATACTGCTAAGCAAGGAGACAAGCATTTATTAGAAACCTACTATTTGCCAGGCACTCTTTTAGATGCCTTTAGTTTTCACTTAACCCCAGAACAGCCCTATAATGTATGCCACTATCACCCCCATTTTATAGATGAGGAAACCAGGACTCAGAGAGTAATAAATGGCAGAGACAGGATTCAAACTGAGGTGCCCCAGATATAAACTCTATGCTCTCTCCACTGTAACACAGCCTAAATCTGCTCCTTCTTACCACTACTTTTGCTAACTAAACTAAAGGGAAATCACTAAACAGAAAAAAATGATTTCTGTAAAACCACCCCTGAAGTAGTCACATTTATATGATGTAAAAACTGATGCTAGAACCAAGTATAAACATTATAATATTATAAACATTAGTGGACAGTCCAGCCTTTAGATTACCTCTTAAGCTGATCAGTTGGTTATAAATAAAACATACTCTGAAAACTAGTGGTCTAGCGCTTTAGATCTTAGTTAAATGCACAATGACAGCAGAACAGAACATAGTGGGTGACTATCCATGTGTCAGGTGAATAAGTCTCTTATTTCTTAAAGATCTGGAGTTCACTATTTACTTTTCAAAAGTCATTGACTTCATGGGTAGAAATGGAGCTTGATCATCAAAAGTATACATCACCAGTGTTCATGATGGAAGATTTAAGCTCAGAAATCACAATTAGGAATACTATAATAAGCAAGATAAACTAGGGAGGGGGCTTACCAACTCCATCTGGACCTGAAAACAAGCCATTAATGCAGAATGTGATATAGATGTATTACTGTATGTATTGTATATGTAATAATCTCCAAATGTTCAGTCCTTCATTCTGAGGCAAGTGAAATATCTGAGTTCCACATTCTACAAATAAAGCAACTTACATGGCTAAAAGAGCAACAACATGGGGAAATTCTCATTTTTATATAAACTACCTGGGTGGCAAATCAAAACCTGGACACTTGAAGAAGTAAAATTCCCCCCAAAACTATGACAATTTCAGAGAACCAAAGTTGCAGATAATAGAACCCAAACCGGAAAAATTTTTATAGAAAGATAAAGTATTATGAATCCAAGGTTGCCCCTGTAAGGACTCTAGCCTAAAGCAAAAGAGTATCTAAGAATTCTAAATAGCCAGATGCTGCTGCCCAGATCTTCTTACAAGGAAATTAAACATTTAATTAAAAATCAAAGTTAGTTATATTGCTGCCCTATTTTCCTTCAACTGTGTAAAAACTAGCAATGTATTATTTTGCAAACTTCTTCCTCTCTAAAATTAGAAGACCAATAAACTTACAGTATCAAAACATCTTCTTCAGAATAAATTCCAGTGATAACACATCCTCTTAGGTAGTTTCCCGCTTTGGTGAAATCTTCTTTTGCTATAAATACATAGACAAGACAAAAATCTGAAACCGTTAAAATTATGTGTGCTATTCAACCGATGGACAGATTTATAAATGATTGTGCTTTATTAGAAATTAATTATAAAGATAAATATTTACAGGTAGATCTTATATAACTTAGTGGTTCTAAAATCTGTGTTCTTTTTATGACATTTGATTACTATAGAAATGTAAATTGATATAATGCAATTATGGTTCCCTAAACAAATGTACTGTAAATGTGATTTATCAGATTTACAGCACTCTAATCATACAGAGTTACTGAATAAATATTTGTTGCTTTTTAATTTACACTCTAATGTGGGTAAATAGAGTTGGTTGCCTTATATATAGTTTGGAAAGAGAAGAAGATATGTGAAATAATGTGCGCACTGTCATTACAAAATCTAAAAGTACCTATATGCACAGAAAAAATAGAAGATTAGAAATTATAGTCCTTTAATAATGTCTATGTTAGGATTCTGCAATTATGAGGGATTTGTATCTTTTTTTATTTCCTGTATTTTCTGTAATGTGTTTTTGTTACTTTTGAACCTTGATTAATTTATGCGTCAGTCTTTTCTCATTTGTTAGGATATTTAAAAATTATTATTTCTATAGCATTCTGAATATAGTATCATAGGTAATAGTATATTCTGATTCATGTTAATGACTATCTTATAACCAAGAAGCAACTGTGAATTAAATACTTGCAGACCAATGAGAAAAGAGCAGAGGAAAACTTATATAAATGATGTATTCTTGCCAAGTGAAGACCAAATGATAATTTAGCTCACTACAAGGAAGGTTCATGGCAGTTCAAACAGAAAATTCATGATGGAAGAATTGAGTCATAAAGCACCTCGTGCTCTGGACATGCTGAACCCAAAAGATCTGTACCTTAGCAGTCACGACTATATCTCTGGTGTGAGCATCAGCACTCTTACCATCAGGTAACCACAAGGTTATGTTCTCTAAAAAGGATGCATACTTTCCACAAGACTGAGAAACACTGCAGGAAAGCCAACTTACTAAAGTGGCACAGTCAGCCAGTAGGCAGCATTCAGAGCTATTTATAACCATGAATTTAATGAGAAACTGTTACTATCACAGAAAATATTTTCTAAAGCCTGTGTTACACCAAAGCAGAAAAGGTTCATATGAAAAAAACTGGAAAGAACTGAGTCCCTATACTTTCATTTCTAAGAGAAAACAGAGCTAAATTCTGGTCAATAATTGATGATCATTAGCTAAAGCAATGACATAATGGAACCTGTTTCAGCTTCTTTTCTTTTTCGGTAAAGAACAGTGGAAAATTACACTAATATTTCCATGTACTTTCCTCACACAGAAGCCTCTCTACTCATGAATACGTTTCTTAAAAGGCTCTTCATAAATTTACTTGCTCATAATGGAAGCATTTAAGACTGTAGAAACATATCCACTTCTACTAAACCAGACTGCCAGTTATCCTCTGAACACTTAAAACCAAGCATATTCTCCTCCTTGGTGAAAACAGCATATATGTCAGAATATACTGCAACCCCAAGTATAAAAAAATAATCAGTTAATCTAAATAAAAAGGTTTTTAAATCACAATAAATGTATCTGGGATGTAATAATAGTTATAATATTTAGTTGTGTAACTATAAACATGTTTTAATTGCATAAAATAAATACAGTAGTTTAGCAATACTGTTTTCCCACTATCACATTTTATTGAATAGTTACATTTATACACACACATATATACACATACTACTACACACACTTATTTTTTTAGCTCTGTCAACAAGAGTTGAGAAACAAGAGCCTCCAGTAACTAAAAGCACTCCTAATCCCTAGATCTTGGTTTCTGAATTCAATGTCCCACTAAAAGGAACCTAGACTCTTGGAGAAATGGCTGATCCCACAAATGAAACTGGGAACATCTTGTGCCAAAAGGACATACTGAAAGAATGATGGAGACATGTCAAAAGGACACAGGAGTCAGATTGAAGGGGCTCCCACTGACCAAATCTGAGATGTTAGCAAATGAATGATTGTAACTGATTATAACCCACTGAATAAAATAAGAACTCAGGTGTCCATACTGAAAAACAAACAAATTAGAAGGAAAAGCTCTTACAGGAGAACTATTTGAGTATGTATATAGAAGGAATAGGGAGTTAGAAATTTTCCACTGGCAACCATCATAGTGATAGCTCTTTCAAGCAATGGATTCTAACACTGGAGTGCAAAAGTATAATGAGAAACAGGATGTTTACAAAGTCTTACATTCTATCCCCACAACATACTTATTAATTACAGAGGGAAAAAACAGAGAGAGACCTCGCAGATACAACAATGGACAAAGGAGACATTTTCGCCCTCACTGAATTCGCATTATATTAATCTTTAAATCATTAGAATCGGGGCGCCTGGGTGGCTCAGTCGGTTAAGCATCCGACTTCGGCTCAGGTCATGATCTCACAGTTCGTGAGTTCGAGCCCTGCGTCGGGCTCTGTGCTGACGGCTCGGAGCCTGGAGCCTGTTTCAGATTCTGTGTCTCCCTCTCTCTCTGCCCCTCCCCTGCTCATGCTCTGTCTCTCTCTGTCTCAAAAATAAATAAACATTAAAAAAATTTTTTTTAAATCATTAGAATCTACATGAACAATAAATCAGTATCTGATATAAAATAACTGCACAGTAAATGTCATTAGTTATATTTATGAGTCAAATACAAATGTACATAAAATGTTAATGAATTCATAGTAGCCTTTTACTGTTACACATTTTCTCATTCAATAGATATTGAAAGTACAGTAACTATCACCTGGACATCTGCAAAAAACAAAAACAACAAAAAAGAGATGAATACCTGACTGAAAAGTCTGAGAACAATCAATCTAGTGAAATAATAAAAAAGCATTGTCCCCAGATTACATCATTCTGGCACAGCAAAACGATCTCTATATATTTTAACACTATACCTTTGACTTGTGTTGAGAGACAATTATATGTAAATCTTATCATTTGTACAAAATTATCATAAAGTATACTGTTCCCTGTGCTGATCTCTTACATAAAAGATATATGTAAAATCCCTCTCAGCATTTACAATCAGGGAAAAGTTTTCTCTGTGGATGAGTCAGCATCCTAACTTTTATGTTGCCATTTATCATATAACGATGATTAGCTGGCAAAAATTTCATCTTTCTGTTTCCAGTTGATACCAGATTACTTAGGGTTAAGTTTTATGATCAACTGCAGTGTTTTCAAAGTATTCTACATAATTATCCCCTACTCTTTTATGGCTTAACTCTTATTCTTGTTTTAATGATTTTATTGTATGTGTACTTTTTATTATCTAAAGACCTTAATCCTTTTTGGAAGGAGGCCCAGAGTAAATAATAAATGACAACCTCAGGGCACCAGAGGTAGACAGAAGACAAAGTCAACGGTGGAAGCAAAAACATTAGAAAGGCAAAAATACAGGAGTAAAAAATAAACTCCCCCATTTCACAATTTTTCATAAAAATACAAATGAAAAAGCTATCCCCTCTAGGATTTTGCCTTCTAAGATGGGAAGTCACAGAACACGCATTCATATTCTTATCATTTCTTTCTAGTAAGTTATGTTGGCTTTTATTTTAAAAGATTGTGAAGGCCAAGTAGAGGGGAAAAATTACTAGACAGAAACTTGTAGAAAGCAAACTTAATAAGTAGATAGAAGATAGTATCCACTATCTGTAAGTTTGATGCTAGATATGGGGATATTCTTTCCATAAAAATATCCTTGAAAGATTTTATTCAGAATTTGAAATTCATCTTAAATGAAAGAAAAGTAAGGGGGCAGGTTTATTAGATAAATGCCAACAGCTAACATGATGAAAAAAGAAAAATCACCACTAAGGATTTTGTTACCTAGTCAAGAAACCATTCGTATGCAAAAGCAAGAGAATAACATTCTAAGCAATATTACCAGTTAGGAAGAATGCCCTGTGTACACTTCCTTTAAAACTTATTGTAGGACATTCCTATGAAGCTAGAAAAAAATAGTCTAAAAATAGAGAAGATGTGATATCAAAAGAACACTCTAGTCTATGATGCTATCTATGTAAAACTAACAAGGTAAAATTAATTGCTATCAGCAATGTATCAACGCTGAATGAAAAAAAAAACATTAATTTGGGGCGCCTGGGTGGCTCAGTCAGTTAAACTTCTGACTACGGCTCAGGTCATGATCTTGTTTCGTGAGTTCGAGCCCCATGTCAGGCTCCGGGCTGTGGAGCCTGCTTTGGATTCTGTGTGTCCCTCTCTCTCTCTGCCCCTTGCCTTCTCTCTCTCTCTCTCTCTCTCTCTCTCTCTCTCTCTCAGAAAATGAATAAAACATTTAAAAAAAATTTTTTAAAAAGAAAAAACATTTGAAATGCATCAAAAATAAGATGAAGTAATTGATGGATGGAAGAAGGATGGATAGATGCACAGGCACATGCTAAGTCAAGTACAAGTTAAATGCTAATAGTAGAAACTAGATGATGGGTATATGGCTGTTCACTACAAAATCTTTCAACTTTTGCTGTAAGTTTGAAATTTTTCATAATAAAATGCTAGAAAAATGCAAAAAATTCGAAGAGAAATATATAATGCAAAAAAAAAGTTCAAGAATAATGATGATCTGAGTTTACAATACAAGACTATAGAAGCCCATATAGAGAAAAAGATGACAGAAGAAATTGAAAGCATATTCCATGTAGACTAAACTAACTAAAGAGATAATAGTGAAGCATAAAACAAGCAACGGACATACAAATAAGTTGAGACAATTATGTGTAAAGGACTGAAGTTCACCTGGAAGAGTCAACAGGCAAAAAAAGGCAAACCAGAGTTGACCCAATTATATATTCAACACGTATTAAAAAACTATTATATTAGGGAGATAAAAGTGAATAAAAGAGAAAACATTTAAACAGATATATATACACACATACAGACATGGATTTAATATGGTGACAGTGGAATCAAAAAAAAAGAGGGGAAAACAGATAATTAACTATTTAGACAAAAATAGAGTTGTCTCCTAACTTCATATCATGCTCAAAAAATATCTAAATGGTAAAGACTTAAAAAGAAAAAAGGTCAAAGAACACAGTCAAGAAGTGGAAAGGTATTCCATGGAACAGAAAGAAATATGCAATTCATATATATGATAAGGGGTTAATTTCCAGAATATATAAAGAATTCCTACAACTCAACAACAATAACCCGATTAAAAAATGGGCATAGGACTTGAATAGACATTTCTCCAAAGAAGATATACAAACGGCCAACAAGACATAAAAAGATGCTCAATATCACTACTTATTAGGAAAGTGAAAATCAAAACCATGATCAAATCAAACCTAACACCCATTAGGATGGTTACTATCAAAAACAAACAAACAAACAAACAAACAGAAAATAACAAGTGTTGCTGAGGATATGGAGAAATTAGAACCCTTGTATACTATTGGTGGGAATATAAAATGGTACAGCCACTAGGGAAAACAGTATAGTGGTTCTTCAAAAATTTAAAAGTAGGGCTATCATATGACACAGCAATTCCACTTCTGGGTATATATCTAAAAGAATTGGAAGCAGAGTCCTGAAGATATATTTGAACAGCCATGTTCACAGAAGCATTATGCACAATAGCCAAGAGGTAAAAACAGCCCAAGTGTCCATCAACAGATGAATGGATAAGTAAAACGTGCTATATACATACAACGAAATATTATTCAGCCTTTAAAAGAAAGGAAATTCTGACATATGATACAACATGGATGAACCTTGAGGACATCATGCTAAGTAAGCCAGCCAATAAAAGACAAATACTGTATGATTCCACTTACAGGAAGTACCCAGAGTAGTCAAATTCATAGAGATACAAAGTGGAATGGAGGCTGCCAGGGACTAGGCCAACAGGGAAATGTAGAGTTGTTTAATAGGTACAGAGTTAAGTTTTGCAAAACGAAAAAGTTCTGGAGATTAGTTGTACAGCAATGTATATATACTTGTCACTAGTGAACTATATGCTGAAAAATAGTTAAGATGGTAAATTATGTTATGTATATTTTACCACAATTTTAAAAAATATTCAAAGGAAGATAATATAGAGTAAGAAAATATTATAAATTAAAGCAAAAAGAAAATATACAGGTGAATACTAACTGATAAAGATGATAGAGATTTTCTATAATTGAAATCAATGGAAGAAATATCAAAATCAATGGATTTGAAAACAAATTTTAAACTGTTAAATATAAAATTATTAAACAAAGCTAAAAACTAAACAAACTGGGGGAAAATAATTGAAACAAATGACAAGAACTTAATAACCTTAATACATAAAAATCTCATAGTAATTGATTAGACAAGCACTAAAAACCCATTTCTAAAAATGAATAACATATAACACACAGCTTATAGAAAACATAGTTATTCTCCTTTTGGGAATTTATCAATTTATCAACTTATCCATTAAATGGTCTAAATTCCACACAAAGATGCATAAATAAAAATATTCTTCACAGCAAAAAGAAAAAAGGAAAACAACAGGTGTTATTTGTTGGTAAATAGTTAAATTACAGTATATTCATCCAAATATACAGCCATAATGTTTTTGAAGAATACTAATCACATGGAAAAGATGAACCCATGTAATATTAAATAAAAACAGCAATTTACTAACCTAGATACACAGTACTAGTCCAATTATATTAAAACATATTAATATGCTTTAGGTACAAAAGAAAGGTAGGTACAAAGATAGGTACAAAGAAAAATGAGGGAAGGAATTACATCAAATTTAATAACTCTAATTTTTGATTTTTATTTTTTCTTCAAATTTCTCTGCATTTTAAAAATTCTATAATTTGAGTTCTCTATAATTTAAAAAGATACTAATTCCTTTTTAAAAGTAAAGCTAGTAAGCAAGTTTTTAACTATTACATAATTTAAAAGTTCACTTCTACTCACCTGTGGTCATGTTTGGGCTAAATAGTCCCAGCACAGACATACTAGAGTAAGGGATCAGGTCTTTATATAATTCCCCACTTAAATATTCTTCTGCTTCCTGCACAGATGTTATGTTCACTGGGCATGAAATCCTGTTGCTGGATGAATATATAACTACATTCAAAATTAATTTTTAAAGACACTTTTCAGCTTGCAAAAAATAAAAAATAAAACATATTGAACTTAGCAAACACTACATTCCACACGATAAATATCTGACAAAACAAAGACAATTAAATACTCTTGTAATTTAAAAAAAATCACCCTCATTAAATAAAATTTCTATCTCCCCAAAAGTGATGTGGATAGGCTCTCCCCACCGTTTATCCTGTTATCTCAATTCATTACTCCTTAACCTATTCAAAGTATGTCAACAAAGCATGGGAATTAGAAGGTTTATAGACCTAAAATTTTTAAAGTCTTAGGAAGAATGTGAATACTTACAGCAGGATAAATTTTAGGAGATCTTCAGTTCCTAACATACCAGCATAAGATACTGGGTGCTTGCCTTCCTTGTACATCTTTACAACTGGAAATTCAGTAACATTTTGCTTAGTACATAAATCAGACCAATCTGCACAGTTCACTCTAGTAAGCAGCATAGTGGATGTGCCTAAATAAAACGAAAATGCACATTTTATAAATATTAGTGTAGAAAACTCAGTTGGGTAGACTTGACAATATTTTTATTGTCCATTCTTATTTTAACCTCTCATCAGCATGAACTGTTTCTGCAGGACTCTCTCTTCCCCCGAGTTTTGCAACACCTTCCCCTTCTGGCTTATTTCCCCACCTCCTCTGCTGTTCTGTTTTGGTCCCTTTTGCATGTTCTTCTGACAGCAGAGATAGGAGTTCCTCAAGGCTCAGTTTAAGTTGCCTTCTCTTGTTATACACTCTCTTCCCAGACAATCTCAGTGATTATCAACAACAGAATGAATCCTATATTTTTATCTTTGACCCAGCCTCTTCCTTACAGTTCTAGACCCATGTATCCCTACTGCCTTCTGTATTTCTCTTTGAATGGAAACGTCCTCAAATTCAATATGTCTATGGTTTCCTGCCTATAGGCTGCCATTCTTACACAAATCAGAAAACAAAGTATCACCTTTAGTGTCACTCCATTCCTAAACTTCCATGTCTAGTCAAATCAATCAGCATGTCTTTTCCATCTTATCACCTAAACTTTATTTTAGAGTTTCAAGTTTTTATTTAAATCCCAGTTAGTTAACATGCAGTATAATATTAGTTTCAGGTGTGGAATTTAGTGATTCATCACTTGCATACAACACCCACTGCTCACTTAAAAAGTTAAAAATAGAACTGCTTTACCATCCAGCAATTGCACTACTAGGTATTTACCCAAAGGATAAAAAGTAGAAATTCGAAGAGACACATGCTCCCTGATGTTTATAGCAGCACTATCAACAATAGCCAAATTACGGAAAGAGCCCAAGTGTCCATCGACTGATAAATGGATAAAGAAGAGGTGGTATATATAAATACACACACACACACACACACACACACACACACACACACACACAGTGGAATATTACTCAGCCATTAAACAGAATGAAATCTTGCCATTTGCAATGATGTGGATGGAGCTGGAGTATTATGCTGAGCGAAATAAGTCAGTCAGAGAAAGACAAATAACATATGATATCACTCATGTGGAATTTAAGAAGAAAACAGACCACCTAAACTTTAAATACAATTTGACCTTGGGGCGCCTGGGTGGCTCAGTCGGTTGAGGTCATGATCTCATGGTTTGTGAGTTCGAGCCCTGCATCAGGCTCTGTGCTGTCAGCTCGGAGCCTGGAGCCTGCTTCGGATTCTGTTTCCTTCTCTCTCTGCCCCTCCCCTGCTTGTGCTCTGTCTCTCAAAAATAAATAAATGTAAAAAAAAAAAAAAATTAAATACAATTTGACCTTTGAACATGGGTTTGGAATGCACAGGTTCACTTACACATGGATTTTTTCTGATACAGTACAGTACTATAAATGTATTTTCTCTTACAATTTAACATTTTTTTCTCTAGCTTACTTTCTGAAAGAATACAGTATATAATACACATAATACACAAAATATATGTTAATTGACTCTTTATGTTATCAGCAAGGCTTCCAGCCAACAGCAGGCTATTAGTAAAGTGTGGGGGAAGTCAAAAGTTACATGAGGATTTTTGACAATGCGGGGGAGTTGGTATCCCTAATCCCCACCTTATTCAAGGGTCAACTGCCTCTCACATCTGTCCATTTTTCATTACTGACTGTACTCCAGCCATCATTTCTCCTACATAATACAATAGGCTCTTACTTTGTCTCCCTGAACCTGATTATGTCTCTACCCTGAACCTAGGGATAGATATCTTTTCAAAACTCGAATCTGTTTTGGGATCAGCCAACTCCTACCAACCTTTGCCATTAGGTCTCTCTCATCCCTTCAGATCTCTGCATGTATGATCACTACAAGAAAGCCTTCTCAGACACGCTAATCTACATCAGTTTCCTATGCTCTTATGAACCATCTCCTGTCCTTGTCTCATTAATTACATACTCATTTGTGTTGTTACATGACTAATGTCTGTCTCTACGAAGAGAGCTCCTTGAGAGTAGGGACAGTGTTGTTTTACTCAACACTGATTTTCACATCTAGAGGAGCCCTCCTACATGAAACACCTTAACAGTGTGTGAATAAATGACATACAGGAGACTCCTATAAGGCTTCAGGTACCCCATCCTATCTAAATACTTTATTTTCTGCCTAAAAAACATATAGTAGAATCACAAATACAGATTCTTACTTGTTCTGTAAATAATATATGTAAAGTTCTCCAAAATATGTAAATTGTTAGGCAGAATGAGATCAAAACCCAAATAAAACAAGAACCACACAACTCAACTACTGAGAGTAAAAAATACATTCTAATAAAAGGAAACCTTAATATTGTATCAAAGAAGGAAACTGTATCAATTTGGGATATTTCCTAATGTAGGGTATAACCTCACCATATGATTAAAGTTGTAAACTGAAATATTTTAATATTTTGTTACCAAAAAATTTTAAATATTAAAAATTTTTATCTTAAATAATTCTAGATTATACCACTCAGATGCAATAACTTATCACTTCAGGTCTCCTGTTAGCTATCTGTTTGATAACTCATACAGGGTGCAGTCTGTCTTATTCACCACTATATTCCTGCTGCACAGCACAATGTCTGTTACTTAGTACGTACCCAGTGAAAATTTGTGGAATGTACCCTGACATTTCTTCATGAACAAAATTTCATTTTTAACACTAAAGTATATTAAACCTGAATATTGTATGAACATATAAACAAAAATAAATCCTTATTCCTTCTGAAATTACATCTGCGAAATGACTTCTCTACAAAGTTCTTTCATCTGTTATTTTAATCATTTCGTCAACAAATATCTAGTGATACTTATTCATACAGAGTACTGTATTATATAATGCCACCCAAGTATGAAATATAGAACTATTACAAATGCAGTTTTTTCCCTTCAATAGGCATTCTCAACAGGTCTATCACTGCTAAAAAAGTTATTATTCCTTTGTCCCTGCAGCCCAAGTTGAAAAATTTGATGTTATCTTCAAAACTGAAAAATGAATAAAATGGGGAAAAAAGTGATAAGGCTAACTTATATTAAAGTTATCAATTTAAAATTTTAATTTTTTTCCCTAAAAAATGGTTTCAATATTTAGGGGCACCTGGGTGGCTCAGCTGGTTAAGCATCTGAGTCTTGGTTTCGGCCCAGGTGGTTCATGAGTACAAGCTCCGGGTTGGACTTAACACTGTCAATGCAGAGCCTGCTTGTGATTCTCTCTCTCTCCTTCTCTCTCTGCCCCTCCCACACTGGCACATTCTCACTCTCTCTCAAAATAAATAAACTTTAAAAATTAAGTAAAATGGTTTCAATATTTAATCATGTTTCAACTAGAACAGTCTAATATTCTAAGATGCCTGCAGTATTACATCCTCCATACTTTATCAATGCAGGAATTTCAAACAGTGTTCCTAATTTAAATGAAAAAACAAAACAAAACAAAACAAAAAAAACCAAACAGGTTCTCTAAGCTAGAGGCTAGGTAAGTATAAATACTTGATATTTGCTGCCACCTTGTGACTGAGGATAAAATATCCTTCATCATCTTCGACTAAGATGAAAAGTGGCTTTTCCCCACAAAGTCAATGTGAAAGGTTATAGGACTAAATGCCCAAAGTATTAAAATATTCTCCTAATTTACAAAGTTATAGTATGGGCTTCAATGCAGACATAAAACACTATAGTTACCTATACATGTCTCTACATTAAGCCCCCTGAACTTCTAAAACACTCCATTTATCCAGTATCTAATTACTAAAAGGACTGTTACAAAGAACGTAGTAAATGAAAAAGGAAATCATGTCTTGGGTTGGTTATCCGCTTTTTATTCTACAAACACATACAACTCAGAGTCCTGGGACTGAGAGATCATGTAGGCTCTTTATTTGATCATTAATAGAGAAGAAAGTAAAGGAATCTTTTTCCATTTTCATTTAGTATCTGACAAATGGGCTGGATGGAAGGATAATTCTATTATTCAGGGACATTATCTAATTATTACTTCAATATGGTTTATATTTCCCCCCTTTTATTTTCTCTCTTCTAATATTTTGCCAATGAGCCTGGAGAACCTAAAAGAAGAAACTTGAATCTTTCCATAGATTGTAACCATAAAGAAGAATCTGAAAGAGAGTAACAGGATTTGCTTTTTTTAAGAAAAGATTAGGAATCACAATATCTACAGACTTAATAATATCTTTGCTTCAAATAATCAAAAGTTGGATCAAATGTGGTTAACAAATGAACTGAGGAGAAATTGTTCAAAAGTGATTTTTTAAACCTCTGATGTTTTTATTAATATAGAACATGTTATATTTAGGACTGACTTTCTGGAAGCAATTTCTTGAGTTTACAAAAGTCCCCAATATATAAATAAGTTGTACACTAGTATATATTTTCCACTAAACTCTACTATATTAGTTTATGCATTTATTCAACAATTATTAAAAACCAAATATTCTACAGTGTAAGGCAATATGTCAAGTCCAGTGAGCTAAGTATAAGGCATGCTACCTATCCATAAAGAACTTACTAAATAATGAAAGAGCCTGTAGGTTAGTGTCCAAAAAAACTAAATGTTAAATACATTCATATAACAGCTATGAGAGTAAGCCTGTTTAACTAGAACAACTTCTATTTATTTACAAGAAAAACAGTAGGAAGAAATCATATTACAGATATGAAGCATGATACATTCAATGATTACAAAACGCTATCCTAATCCATCATCTCTTTTTTTTTTTTAATTTTTTAATGTTTATTTATTTTTGAGAGAGAGAGAGACAGAGACAGAGCACGAGCAGGGGAGGAGCAGAGAGAGAGGGAGACACAGAATCTGAAACAGGCTCCAGGCTCTGAGCTGTCAGCACAGAGCCTGATGCGAGGCTCGAACTTACAAACCGTGAGATCATTACCTGAGCCGAAGCCAGACACTCAACCGACTGAGCCACCCAGGCGCCCTCCATCATTATCTCTTTCTTACTAACAAAACTCCTTATGTGTTTGCTGGGATGACGGCACAAATATTTTGAGTTCAAGTCCATTCCTTGGATTCCATCATTATCTCTTTCTTACTAACAATATTCCTTATGTCTTTGCTGGGATGATGGCATAAATATATTGAGTTCAAGTCCATTCCTTGGATTCTTATTTGCCTACCACTGGATCAGGTTTCATAGAACAGTTAAATGATTGTGGCTATTAAGAAAGGTCCTGTGGGGCACCTGGGTGGCTCAATTAAGCATCTGACTCTTGATTTTGGCTCAGGTCACAATCTCACGATTTGTGAGATCGATCCCTGCTTTGGGCACGGCATTAACAGAGTGGAGCCTGCTTGGGATTCTCTCTTTCCCTCTCTCTTTGCCATTCCCCTGTTCACACACACACACACACACACACACACACACACTCTCTCAAAATAAATGAATAAACAAAAAAGAAAAAAAGAAAAGAAATATCATATAGAGCTAGATTGTATAATGCTAAATCAGATAAGTCAGTCAGTGGAAAGAAAACTACCATCTGATTTCACTCATCTGTGGAGTTTAAGGAAGAAAACAGATGAACACAGCGGAAGGAAAGGAAAAGAAAAGGAGAGAGAGGGAAGCAAACCATGCAAGACTCTTGACTATGAGAGCAACTGGGGTTGATGAAGGGAGGTGGGCGGAGGATGGACTGGATGGATGGTGGGTTTTTAGGAGGGCACTTGTGGTGAGCACTAAGTGTTGTATGTGGGTGATGGGTGACTAAATTCTACATCTGAAACCAATTTTGCTATATATGTTAACTAACTAGAATTTAAATAAAAATTTGAAATAAAAAATATCCTAGTTCATGAGGAGCTAACTGTATAGCTTGAAGAATACTGAGATCTTGGATCGCTGATTAGACTGTGAGACTGAGTCTTATGTGTCAAATTTTTAAGTGTATTCAGTATTTATTTAATAATATTTAATAGTAACTGATTCAGAGTAGGCACTCAATACATGAATCAATTCAGCCAAAAAGATTACTGGATTGACTGTGTAACCTCCAGTACTTAATACATAGGCTCTCTACTTTCTACTGAAGACAGTTCTATGAAGAGAGCCAAGACGAATGCTTCTGAGCATTTTTGAAACTCATGGTTCATTAATGTAATGTTAAAGACGCAAATATAATTACTTGAAATCTTATGTGGTTTTATTCATCTTTAGCATGATATGGTTTTACAAATAGCTACAGCTCAGAATCAAATAAGCATGCATACCACATTACAGTACCTTTCAATTTAATTGCCAAATCGATATAGGATTGCAGAAATGCCATGGATACTGCCTGCCCTACATTGAAACAAAAAATTCAACAGATATTGCAACATGCATATGTCCATCCATATCTATATATTAACAAACATATAGATTGATGGGGTTTCCCAAAATTGTTACTTCTTAATAAGAAATTCTAACATATAGTCCTCAGTATTATGCAAACATTCAAGAAGATTCCAAATGCAACTAATTTTCTGCACTCATACTGCAAGGAATATAGTTGAAGGGCTATTATTTGAAGATAAAAGCAATGTATTTCCTATAGATCCATAAGAACTGTTAAAATATTAAAATCATTAACTGGAATCACAATAATTTATCTAAGTTAGTAAATTGTTCAATATGTGCAGTCTACCTGGGAACTATGAAAGCTATTACATAGCTGTTACAACAGGCAATATATAGAACGCAAAAATAAGATCCGCCAACTTTAAATGTTCTAATATGTAATATCGTCCCCTCTAAAGGTTCATACTCACAACCAGCGTAGAAAAGCACTATGCTGTCAGAAGCCACTA
Source organism: Acinonyx jubatus (assembly GCF_027475565.1). Lineage (NCBI taxonomy): Eukaryota > Metazoa > Chordata > Mammalia > Carnivora > Felidae > Acinonyx > Acinonyx jubatus. Next base: position 98,143,448 of record NC_069386.1, read on the forward strand.
CTGTCGCATTAAATGTCTCTTCTGTTAGTTCCACTGTGAGTTCCAAAGGTAACTGTGTCTTCCTATGTCTGTAAACAGTTTCTGCCACTTCATCATCTTGAATATCTAAAATGTTCAAAAAGAAATTAATGTATATATAAATGCATAAATTACATAAATATAAATTCCACTATAGGACAAGCACTGTGATGGACACTAGGGAAAATAGCAAACAAAACAGACATAGTCCCTGACCACATGGAGTTTCCATTTACCGAAAAGTCAGACAATAAACTGATCACTGACTAAACATATAGTTATAAATTGTGTCACTTTAAGGAAGGAAAATAGTACAATGAGAGATTGTAATAGGGAGATTTAGATTTGGAGATCCAAAGCCTTCCAGCTAGAGAATTTAAAAAAATGTCTTAGGCATAAAGAATATTTTCAAAGCCTCTATGACATAAAAGAACTTAGCATACACTAGGTATTGAAGGAAGGCAAATTTGACCAAAACAAGATGGGATGAAAGAATAAATGGTATGAGAAAACTCTAGGGTAGGCAGTAGGTACATCATAAGAAGCCATACGAGCCAAGAATTTTAGATTTTATTCTAAGTTCATCAAGTTATGTGGATTTTGAATATGTAAAAACCTTTCATTAACTTAGACCAACCAACCAACCAGTGGACTCATTCATTTATCCATCAATCCACCATCTATGTATGGGGTAAACACACACACACACACACACACTTTGAATTTGTAAATATTCTGTTGGAGGTTTGTATAGATTATATAGTAACACTGAAGGGACACCTAAACTGATTAGAGAAACAAAGTTTCCTAGAAGCATTGACACTAGCTGAATATTAAAAGAAAATGAAACTTAGGTAGGCAGTGAAGGAAGAGAGGAGGCATACAGAGGAAAGAGAACAGCATGTGCAAAGGCACAGTGGCATGAAAGGGCATGCAACTAGAAATGCAAACCCTGACTGGCTATCTGATGATATTAAAGATTACTGTTAATTTTTTAGATGTAATAATAGCATTAATCATGCTCATTTTAAAAGGAGAATCTTTGTATTTCTGAAATACACAGGGAAATATTTTGGAGTGAAACTATATATTTGGGATTTGCAACAAAATAATAAGGGGTGGGCCAAGAGTGACTGGAACAGGATAGCCATGAGTTGATGGTAGTTGGGTGGAGCCAGGTAATGGATATCAGGAGATTTGTTCTATTCTCCTGTCTACTTTACGGTAAGTTCATAATTCTCAATAATAACACATTACAAAGACAGGAAGGGAGGGAGATAATATAATAAAAATTGGAAGTATTATTTTCATATGATTTCAAATGCTATAAAATAAAATACTAGATCTGGACGATAGTACATCTCAGCAAGTTTCAGCCATGTGACTAATCAGTCACGTTACTCTCCGGGCCTCAGTGTTCAAATCTGAACACTGTTACAGTGTTACAGTACAGTGTTAGCTGTACTACACTAACTTAAAGGAATTTTAAAATACCACATTTCATGACACTAACAAGTTATGACTCTAATACTAAAATTAATAAAGGCCTGTTTTCTTTTTTACTGTATTTTTTCCTTCTTATTCACATATTTTCATTTTCCTTCCAGTCCTTTCTTATTTCCCAATCTACTCTTGTTCTTCTCTTCTTCCAACACTTTCTTTTCCTCTTTCCTATTCTCTCAATAAGCTACCCTCACTTGTAAATTGACCCACTGTTTGGCTCTACCTTTCACCAATTCATCAATATATACACACTTTCTTTTAAGCCATACATGTTTAATCATTTTTCCATATCATCCTTGTACAGAATTCAGTCCATTTCATTCTGATTCATTCTGTGCCCATTTCCTTTGAAGGCCATTTTTCTTTGTGTTGTGTACTTACGTGGCAACAAACACTTTCGTAATCCTCATATACAAATGGGCATAAAACAAGGTTGGGGGGGACTATGTAGATGGACATGACTATGTACACTATTATGGGCCAATATGGATTATAGATGTAGAAAGTTAAGACACACATACACACACAAAAAACCCTACAACAAAACAAGACTCAAACGGCAAAGGTGTCAAAGGAACTAGGCTGAGGAGAGAAAGCAGGCAGAGAGTCAAAAGAAAGAGAAGGCCACACCACAGGGCAAACTAAGGCCAGACAGTCAGGAAGCAATATAGGGGAAGCAATAAGGAAAGCTTGAAACAAGCAACTCCCACTGAGGACAGGAATCTCATTAAGCTGACACAGGGGCGATTCCCTTGACTGGAGGGTGGACTGTATGAACCATGATAGGAATAAAGCTGGGAGCAAGAGACCAGAACACAGGTTCCATGTAATGACAATGCTATGGAGAACTCTGGCTTAAACCACAAGCAGTTCCAACCTCTGCACATTAGAAAAAAACTAGAACATAGCTCAATCCAAGAAACTGGTCACTGGTAACTGTTAAGGCTCAGAGCCCTTATTAAATTTATAATATAGATTTTGATCAAAATAATGAATGGACTTCATGAAAAGAATATGTAAATTGCTCCCTTCTTAGAGCTCATACTCGTATTATGTAAAACATTCAAGTATATACTAAATGAATACAAAAATGAACAAGACATAATCCCTACTTTAGAGATATTATAGACTAGTGGATAAGAGAGAAATGTAAGTGAGCAATTACAGAATAGCATTAATCTTATGAAAGAAGTATCAGTAATAATAACGATCATAAATAATTTCAAGCCAGAATGTTTAAGTTCTAGACCAGGCTCCAACACGTGCCATTTGTGAGACCTTGGGTAGATCGCTTAACTCTGCTAAAACACCGATTCCACTACAAAATGAAGGAGACATCAGCTGAATGAATGACAGTCGAAGCAAATAATGTTTAGGGGAATAACCCTGAAACTACAAAATACTTCAAAAATATAAGCAATAAGAATAAAAAGAAATATAACATGTTAAAAGAAATTTTAAAATGTTATTGAAATTTACTTCCAAATTGTCAACAATCAGATTTATTTACAAGTACAACAATATTTATTCAGATTTCATTTTCTAATAGAAAAAATAAAAATAAAATACAATTTTGTGGCTCCTGGGTAATTTTTAAGCATGAAGTAGACCAGCACAGCGGGAAGAACTGATTTTCAAGATAAAGGCACAGATGTGAAAAGCTAGAAGCCCGGCATGCAATAATGAAAGGTATCACACTAAACAAAATACAGCATCCTTACGTTTTCCACCAAATAAACTTGATAAAATGTAATGTGAAATGGATTTCATTAGGTTTTTTTCATAGGCTTGACTGTCAAAATATTCTATGAGAAAGTTAATTCATTGAAATGTCACTGACCTTATGGGTACTGAGCAGGAATGAAGGGAAGTGGGGGAAGGAGCATCACAAAACATATTACCCATATCTGGACTTTGCACGTCCTCATCTTCATCTTCTTGCATTTCTTCAATGTGTGTATTACCTTCCACACGGGATATTATTAATTCAGTATCATGTAACACCAAAAATTCCACCGGCGCTCCCTAGAAATACATGAATTTTTAAAAACATGACTAAAATATAAGAAAGCATTTTAATAAAAATGTTTTACTTGTTTGATATTAAAATGAAACTAAATCTTTGAACTTCAGTTTTAAAATTAAATACAAGGGGCACCTGGGTGGCTCAGTCAGTTAAGCATCCGACTTCAGCTCAGGTCATGATCATGCGGTCCGTGAGTTTGAGCTTCGTGTCGGGCTCTGTGCTGACAGCTTAGATCCTGGAGCCTGCTTTGGATTCTGTGTCTCCCTCTCTCTCTGGCCCTCCCCCACTCACACTCTGTCTCTCAAAAATGAATAAATGTTAAAAAAATTTTTTAAATAATATTAAATACAACAAAAAAGGAAATTCCACAATCCCTATAGAAAGTATCCAAAGCATACTTTATATAAAGATAGTGTGCACTACTGAAAAAACAAAAATGGGAAAACAGAACTGAAAGTCTCACTTGCTTCTTGTTACAACTACATTATTCAACTGAAGTCTGAAACATTTCACACATAATGGTATGTCCCACCTCAATATAAAAGGGATATGTGCAATTTTATTGCAAACAGGACCAATCAAAATTATTCTGATACTCCACAGAAATATTCAAAATAATATCTCATCCTAAAACAATTCCAGTAAAATATTCAATTGCCTGTTTAGCTAAAAATGTAAAACTAATATCTGCCCCCAGATATTTTAAGAATATTTTAAGACTAGACTATCTAGTCCATTGAGATTAGTCCATTACAATTTCTTTCACTAATACCCAATGATCACATTTTAAAACCATGAAATTTCAGGCCACTAGATTACTTCAGTAAATAATCCCTGATTATAACCATACATTTGAATAAAGCTATAAAATAACTCTACGTGTATGTGTTCTCTGATAGCACATATCTTCATCTTTTTAATATTACATTCAAAGCAAGCAATTTTTCACTTCTACAGAAATATAACGGAGTTAAAAGTTTGAGCAACAAAAGTCGAACTAAATTTGTTTGAAATACACATAGATATTGTTGTAGGCTATTTTTGTATTCAAATGCAACATTCACACAGGAAAGAACACAAACTTTAAGTATATAGTTTGACGAATTTTTACGAAGTTGATACACTTCTATAATCTCCATGCAGTTGAAGATACAGAACATTATTACCAGCACAGAGGCCACCTTCTTGCCTCTCCCTGTTATTACCCTCCCCCAAAGGTAATCACTAGTCTTTCATCACCATGAACAATTTTGCCAGTTTTTCAATTTGTTTAATGGAACTATATACAGTTTGTACTTTTTTGTGACTACTTGTTTTGCTCAACACTATTTGTGAGGTTTACATTTAAAAAGCAGTTTATTGTTTTTCAATGATGTAATCATTACATGAATATAATAGTATATATGTATGTATGTATGTATCTAATGCATGCGTTTATCCATTATATTGCTCATGGACTTGTGTTATTTACAGCTTGGGACTATTATAAATACTAACTGCTATGAACATTACTGTAGCTGTCTTTTGGTGCACATGTATACGCATTTGTACTTAGGAATGGAATTGCTGGTTCGCATGCTATATGTAGCTGCAGCTCTAGGAAGCACTGCCAGATACTTTTCCAATTTTCGTTGTACCAATTTTCACTCCTACCAGTAGTATACAAAAGTTCTTGTAACTCTACCTTCCTAAGAATCACTTGGTATTGTTACTTTTAAAATGTTTAGCCCATTCTGGTGGGTGAGTATTGGTATCTCTTGTTGTTTTATTTGCATTTCTACCTACAGTTTATTTGCTATTGGATAGGGGAAATGCATCTTAGGATGGAGAGAATGAATCGTCCCCACCTTAATTCAGTATTCAAATGTGGTATCATTAAGTGAGAAAACCAGACCTCATCCACTTTAAGATAAGATAAAATACAAATAAACCAACATCTTGTCCAAAATGCTTAATGAAGCTAGGCAATCTAACTTCCTGTATTTAGACAACATAAGGGAACAGAGGAACAAGGTAGATAATAGCAAAAGGAAACGGACAAATCCAGAATGAGGAAAAACTGGCCCCATTTATCTAAAATGTTAGTTGTTGAATCTAGGTAGTAGGTATTTGATTGTTCACTCTATTGTCCTACCTCTTGGTTTGATTTTATAAAAAATTCCAAAGAAAGGAATGAAAAAACTTAGATTTTAAGATTTTAAATTTTAAAAATTTAGATACTAAGAAAGATTCTAGGCATTAATACTATCCTCATAAAACTATGCTAATACACAAAGAACTCTTCTCAAAGCTTCTGAACGTGTGTCCTCTCAGCCTAGAACATTCTTTCCCCATATATCCACAGGCATATTCCTTTGCTTTATGGTTACTAATCAGTGAGGTCTTCCAAGTCTACTCTCTCACCTTACCTTGACTTTTTTTTCCATTGTCCTTAACACCATCTGACATTCTACCTATACTGGTTTTGTATTTGCCTCCTGCCACTAGTATATTAGCTCCATGAGGGCAAAAATTTGCTTTTGTTCACTGCTATATCCTCAGAGCTAGGACTGTGTATGAAACAAAGCAGGTATACAATAAATACTTATGGAATGATTGAATAGATGAATAGTGTTTATTGAGCACTTAGGAATGTCTTGGCCCTGTGCCAATTTAGCACTTTATATATATTTTTTAATATACTGACCCAACTACTCTTTAAATAGATATTGTTATTAACCTTACTTTACAATGAAAAAAAAAAAAAGAGAGAGAAAGAGAGAGAGACACACATAGAAATCGAGTAATTTGCCCAGGGTTACAAAGCAGGATTTGAACTAGGCAGTAAGATTCTAGAGCATAAACTCTTAATACTATATTGCTAATCACTGCCATAGGGGAAAAAAAAAAATTGGAAGAACTAATGCAATACTAACAGATATGTTTTATACCTTACTATATATTACAAGGCTTGCAGTGTAGTAATATGAGTATACAATACTATCTCTGCAACCACTTCTATACTTTAAGGACCCTCAAAACCTTTACCTGGAAAGAGAGAGAGAAAGAATGATTATACAATCCCAGGATGAATATTACTGCCCTGAGGAGAAGGTTAAAAAAAAAAAATTGCACTGAACTCAATAAAGAGACTCATAGAAAAGACTATTCTATCCTTTTTTTTTTTTTATTTTTTTTTTAACGTTTATTTTTGAGACAGAGAGAGACAGAGCATGAACGGGGGAGGGTCAGAGAGAGGGAGACACAGAATCCGAAACATGCTCCAGGCTTCGAGCTGTCAGCACAGAGCCCGACGCGGGGCTCGAACTCACGGACCGCAAGATCATGACCTGAGCCGAAGTCGGCCACCCAACCGACTGAGCCACCCAGGCGCCCCAAGACTATTCTATCCTTTACAGAAAACATCTTTGCAGAGATAGCTATCTTATAACCTATCTTACCTCATACTATACAAAATTTTTTATTTTAACAATTTAAGACATCAAAACTGGGAAACGAGCAGGAGCTTTAACTTTTCCATAAAACCTACCTCCAAATAATAAATATTACAATTTCTCATTTAAGGATCTTGATCGACTAGGAAAAAAATAGCTTCAGAAAGTATGCTTTCCACGACCTGGCTAAAAAGCAGAGCATACTAGCCACATACTACACACATTTGAACAATACTACAGTTTTTAAAATATTTTCATATTTTGTCTTATAAATTCCTAATAAGTTAGATGGGAAGGTTTTATGAATATTTCACAAATGAGAAAATTGAGCTTGGAGAAGTTAATTCATTTTTCTGGTCTCAGAATGAGAAGGAACACAACTCAAGTCTTCTGACTCAACCTAGTATTCATGCCATAGACTTAGGCAAGAGAATTTACGTTTAATCTGTCTGGCAGTTCATAAACATATCAATCAATCTTTAGCATATTTATATGATATTTTGAAATGTTCAGAATTAAAGAGTTCTTAAGAAAAATTTAAGAAAAATATAAGAAAAAAAGGAACAATAGCAGAAATTTACAAAGGAAATACAAATGGGAAATAAGCCTTTAAAAATGTTCAAACTCACTAGTAATCAAAGGCATGCAAATTAAAACAAGAGCTTTGCCTATAGAGAAGATTTTTTTTTAAGATGGTAGTGCTCAGTAGGGGCAAAGATTTATGAGGAACAAGAAACTCTAAACCCTGCTGGTTTCTGGAGGGCAATCTGACAATGTATTCTATAAACATCCTTAAAAATTCCCATTTCCTTTGCCAAATTTCACCTCCAAAAATTTAGCCAAAGGAAACAATCAGTGATGTTCAAGACAGTGTACAAAGGCAGGCATCATAGCACAATAGCAAGTAATTAAATATGATTTTATGTGAAAAGTAGGTTATAGAGCATGACCCTAATTTTCTTAAAAATATATATATTTTTTTAAGAAAATTATATATATATATATATATATATATATATATATATATATATATATACCTAGTATATATAGATATGGAAATAGACTAATAAATGAGGGAAAATAAATAACACCAAAACGTTAACAGCAATAATTTTTGAATAGTGGCAATTTACAGAATTTCTTCTATAATAAGCATATACTTCTGACCACATGTATTAACTTTCTTTTAATAAACAAACATTGTAGACCAATATATAAAATGACTAACCTCTTCTGCTCTTCTGAAGACCACATTAGCATGTTGAGGAATGTCCACTTCCAAAGAGTCCCTTTTTCAAAATGGAAATAAATGTTTTATATTGCTAATCTGAAGAATCACAGTCATCAGGATGTCAATATGAAAGAGAACTATATGTTCTTATACTGAACACAATTTATGAAAAAAGATTACAATTTAGTGACTCTCAGAAAGTGCAGACATAAAGACAGACCAGATTTGCTAGTCTCCATCTTGATCTAGAACTTCATGTTAGCAAAGTTTAAAGGTCTAAATTTTAATCAAGCTACTAATTAACGCACAGAATTTAGCTCAGCGACTGCTTCTAACTATATGACAATTTACTAGAGATTTGAGTTTATTGACAAGTGACTATACTGCCATATTTAAAAAACAGAAAAACAGTGTTTTGCCAAATACAGTGACTATACAATGTTTAAGATACCTTAACAAGAGTAGAACTCCCGCTTTCCCCAGAAGACGCCAAGCAACCCATTCTGCAGTTCTTCTGTCAGCTTCATGTGTCGCTTGCTGACTAACAATAAAAACCAGTGGTAATCCTAGTTGCAGATGAACGGTTGAAACCTGTTGAGGGTCTTCAGCAACTTCAGTCTTCATTTAAAAAGAGAACAAAATGTCTTCACTGTGAGGAAATACGGTTCCAACATTTGGATGTAAACTCTAATTCTTATTAATAAAGTCATGAGTAAGAAAACCAAGTCTGTGAAATAAATCCAACATTAACAGAAATCATCTCAGCATTTCCTGAGGTTAAGCTTCCCAATGTACCTATATAGTTCAAGCATTATAAAACTAACATATTTACAAAGAGTTAAACGTGAAATTACAATGACAAGGAATAAGCATATTATAAAGAAATAAACAAACAAAAAACAATAAATAAAACAGTGTGGTACTGATAAATGAAGAGATATTTCAAATGAAATAGAATAACTAAGGAATAAGTCCTTTCACATAAGAATTAAACATGTAATAAATGACACAGAACCATGAGGAACATCTGAGTTTGGACAGCAGCTTGAACATATACATCTAATTTTACTCCCTCAAAAAGTCCCAGGAAAACTACAGCAGGGAGATTTTTTTAAAAGAGATAAACATACATATGTGAAGAAAAGAGAAAAGGCAAAAAATTTTTGGAAGCTAAAGAACAGAATAATAATGGACTTAGAGTCTAACAAAGCAAACCCATAAGCCATGAGAGAAAGCTAAGAAACAATTCAATTTTAACTGCAGAATCCTACAATTGCTCAAGATCGGTCAGTGCCTGGTATCTCTGGTACTGGGAGAGAAATACTGGAGGGGGAAGTGGCAAAAAGGCTAAAAAATAAGGAGGAGTGGGTAAAAGCTTTGGAGAGAAGTTAGATCCAGAGATTCCTCTCCCTGACTCTAAGAGCTCAGGCAACTGTCCCTCCCTCACACCAGAAGAAATCTGGGGGGGACTTCAGGAAAGCCGAAAGTGTGAATACCACGCCAGAAGAGAGGGGAGTAAGTAACCAAATGCTGAGGCACTCCTAGCTCCCTACCCACTCAGTTCCCAGAATATAGTGGCCAGACTTCTGTCCTTCCAGCAGAAGACTGGAAGATCCTTTTCCAAGAATTGTGAATAACCCCAAGAAAAAATCTGAGTATACTGACATTAGGGTTCATCAAAAAGAAACACCCTATGGAGCTCAGAGTTAACGAGTCTCATCTACATTCTCAGAACTTCCAATCAGCTTTTTAGTTTCATATTCTAACTCACAAACAGATATCCAAGAAGTAACAAACATCTGAGGAAAGCCTCTAACATAAAAGAGACCAGAACAAACAGAAAAATAGAGAACATGGAAAAAATACAGACTATTCAGGAGGAAGGTTCAGAAAACTACTTCTCATAAGCTCAAGGTGATGGGAAGATACTGCATCCATAAAGAAATAAAAAATAAAGTTTAATAAATCTGCCAGAAAGTACAGCAAAAAATGAAAAATGGGAGAGAAAATGTAATAAAGGTGAAGGATTGGTTCAAGAGGTCCAATGTCCAACTAAGAGTCCCAGAAAGAGAGAAGGAAGAAAATAAAAGGGGAGAAATCATCACTGAAATAAACACAAAAGTTTCCTATGACTGAAGGAACATAAACTGCCAGACTGAAAGAGCCCACTGAGTAACCAAAGAGTGGATAAAAGCACATGCACAGGAAGATGTATTCTTGCAAGGTTTGCAATTATTGAGGATTTTTTTTAATCCTAAAAGTTTCTAAAGAGAAACTTTTTTCTCTTTAGAGAAACAGTATTTACCGATGGTAGGCGGAATCCTAAAACGGCCCCCAAGATTCCCAGCATACAAATCTTGTATAATCCCAATTCCTAGGATAGCCATTCCCTTAATTAGGTTACATTATAGAAGACTGTCATAGCACAATGCAGCCAGAGCCCTGCTGGCTCTAAAGGAGGAAGCAGCAATTTTTTGAGAAGACCATGTGGCGAGGACCTGAGAATAGCCTATAGGAGCTGAGAGCAACACCAGCCAACAAGCAGCAGGAAAGTGGAGACATCTTACAACCACATGCAACTGAATTATACCAAAGCTCGAATGGGTAGAACAGCATGAAGGAATAGAAAGACCTGTTTTCTTCTTTGTGTATTTGGAGAACAATAAGTAATTTAGCATTATAAAGTACAAAGGAGGAACAAGCAATAAGGATGGAGATCTAGCAAGGGCCCAAATTATTAAAAACCATTATATCCTCCAAAGAAAGTAGGGCTTTCTTCTGTAAGTAAACTGAAATCATTTAGAAACTGTAAGATGGGTGCCTGTGTTGGTCAGTCAGTTAAGCGTCCAACTCTTGATTTTGGGGCCTAGGTCATGATCTCGCAGTCGTGAGATCGAGCCCCACTTCAGGCTCTGTGTCGAGCATGGAGCTTGCTTAAGAGTCTCTCTCTCCCTCTGCCCCCTCCCCTGCTCACACATGCATGTGCACACACACACTCTCTCTCAAAAAAAAAATATTATAAAAAAATAAACTTGTAAGAAATATTGTAACATGTGTTTAAAAATATTACTCTGACAGCAATAGTGAGTATAAACTCAACATGAGTTAAAAAAAAAAAAAAGGGAGGACTAGAGACTAGATCAGTTACTATTACTAAAATAGGACATGAGAGTTGGTGAAAACTTCAATTAAGGCATTAGCTGTTAGAATGAATTCAAAAGATATCTAGGTTGTAAAATTATAGAGGTGGGGAGATGCAGAAAATGAGAATGATTTCCCAGGTTTCTGTTACTAATGACTAGACAGTAAATTAACAAAGATAATGGAGAAAGAACAGATGGTGGAGAAGGACAACACATTGATGTTGGACATATTGAGCTTAAGGACAGATACAGCTAATTAGTAGTTAGATATACAAGAGATACAGTGTAATTAGTAGTTAGATATATGGGTCAGAAAGTCCAAAGAAAAATTTGACCTGAAAGTTCTGATTATCAAATCAGTGTAGTTAATGCTATAGAAACAGATAAGATCACTTGGAGGGTATATTCTGAGCATCTCTCACTGTGTATATAGAAAAGTACTCTAAAACCTAATGGCTTCAAATAACAAGAATCACTTATTTTGTTCATATATTTGCAAGCTCATCTCTGCTCCATATGGCATTAGCAGGGCGCCTGGACTGGATGCTGGAGGTCGGCTTTAAAGATGGATCATTCATTGGCTAGCAAGCTGATGCTGACTATAGGAGCTCAGCCATCGCTGTGCACTAGGGGCCTCAATTCCTCTTCACTAGAATTTCTCCTCAGATTTAATGTCACAGCATGGTACCTGGGTTTCAAGAATGAGTACCAAAAAGAACAAAGGAGAAGCACAAGGCATTTTGTGACATATAGCCTCAGGAGTTACACATCATCACTTCAGCCCCATTCCACTGGTGAAGGCAGTCACAGAGGCCCAACCAGTGTCAAGGAGAAGGGCACAGACTCCACTGGATAGGCACAGTGATAATCACTTATCCAAGATAAGTGATTAGCTTATGGATAAGGAGATGCTTATGGAATGGGAGATATTGTTATTTCCATCTTTGGAATATACAATCAAAGTCTGATGGGATAGGGCTTTGGAGGTCTTGGAGAGAGGAACCAGTGTATTTTGCAAGTAGGAGAGATGTGAATTGTTATGGTCAGTAGTCTACCCTCTGGCTGTAACAATTCACACCTCCCCCCACCCATATGCAAAACACACTTATCTCAAAGATTCTCAGGCTTCATCCCATCAGACTTTTGAGGATCAATGCAAAGTCTAAGATCTCATCCTCTACATTCAGGTCCAGGTGTTGATGAAGTTCTTCTAGTGTGGTCCCAAGGACAGAGGACCTTCAGAACTGTTCTCAATCTGAAGACCTATGAACTAAAGAGATAAATTATTTGTCCCTAATACATACTCAACAATGACTGAGCAGGCACGGGATGAGGGCTACATACACTCCTGTTTCAAAGGAGAGAAAAAGGAGGCACACAGAAGTCATTAGGGCACAGGGTTCTTTTTAGTCCATCCAAGTACATGTTGCCAGTTAATTGATTATGGCTCAGTCCTACTCCCTAAGGGTTGTTCTCTGAGGCTTTTAATGATAAACTCTGGGCCCTCTGTCCCCCAGCTCATCCTTTCTTTTTTTTTTTTCAATATATGAAATTTATTGTCAAATTGGTTTCCATACAACACCCAGTGCTCATCCCAAAAGGTGCCCTCCTTAATACCCATCACCCACCCTCCCCGCCTTCCCACCCCCCATCAACCCTCAGTTTGTTCTGTTTTTAAGAGTCTCTTATGCTTTGGCTCTCTCCCACTCTAGTCTTTTTTTTTTTTTCCTTCCCCTCCCCCATGGGTTTCTGTTAACTTTCTCAGGATCCACATAAGAGTGAAACCATATGGTATCTGTCTTTCTCTGTATGGCTTATTTCACTTAGCATAACACTTTCCAGTTCCATCCACGTTGCTACAAAGGGCCATATTTCATTCTTTCTCATTGCCACGTAGTACTCCATTGTGTATATAAACCACAATTTCTTTATCCATTCATCAGTTGATGGACATTTAGGCTCCTTCCATAATTTGGCTATTGTTGAGAGTGCTGCTATAAACATTGGGATACAAGTGCCCCTATGCATCAGTACTCCTGTATCCCTTGGGTAAATTCCTAGCGGTGCTACTGCTTGGTCATAGGGTAGGTCTATTTTTAATTTTTTGAGGAACCTCCACACTGTTTTCCAGAATGCCCAGCTCATCCTTTCTAGTTTACAAAAAAAAGGTGCTGTGTTTGCAGCTGAGTAGATTTCTCAGCCTGTTCCTGCTGATAGAAATTTGGGGATCCAAAGAACTCTTCATTTTGTGCTGTTTCTGTGCTGTGCTGTGTCCCTTTCTGTATAAGCTGGTGTAATTCTTTTAAAAACTTGTAGTTTCATGGGGCGCCTGGGTGGCTCAGTTGGTTAAGCGGCTGACTTCGGCTCAGGTCGTGATCTCGCGGTCCGTGGGTTTGGGCCCCGCGTCGGGCTCTGTGCTGACAGCTCAGAGCCTGGAGCCTGTTTCAGATTCTGTGTCTCCCTCTCTCTGACCCTCCCCCGTTCATGCTCTGTCTCTCTCTGTCTCAAAAATGAATAAACGTTAAAAAAAAAATTTTAAAAACTTTTAGTTTCTTAATCATAAAAGCTAATAATCCATTCCATTAGACAAAAGGCAAAATCAAAAAAGTCCTTGATAGATAGAAAAAGTAACAGATTATTACCATAAAAATTGCAATTAGTAATTTTATATATCCATAAAAATACTATGTACTTTATGTAAAATATTATAGTAATATATATTTTAGAAAACAGTATAATATATATTTTATATAAAATACATAAATGTTTTATAGTTGATATTTTTATAAAATATTTTGTATTTTTTATAAAATATTTTATGTATTTTATGTAAAAATATATAAATTGTTAAAAGAGAACATACAAAAGTAACAAAACACTCCTGTATTGGGGGGATTACCAATATTTTTCTAAAATTCGTATGTTACTATTAAATTACTTAGAAATTAATTTTCAAAAAAAGGATATAAAGGCAAAATGGATTGTAAGAGATGCTATGAGGGGCGCCTGGGTGGCTCAGTCGATTGAGCATCCGACTTCGGCTCAGGTCATGATCTCACAGTCCGTGAGTTCGAGCCCCGCGTCGGGCTCTGTGCTGACAGCTCAGAGCCTGGAGCCTGCTTCCGATTCTGTGTCTCCCTCTCTCTCTGACCCTCCCCCATTCATGCTCTGTCTCTCTCTGTCTCAAAAATAAATAAACATTAAAAAAAAAAAAGATGCTATGAACTACTATACACCTATACCTTGGATAAACTAGAAGATGTGGATAAATTCCCAGACACATACAACTTACTAAGACTGAATATGTAGAAATAGAAAATCTGAACAGACATATAACAAGGAGATTGAATCAGTAATCAAAAACCTCCCAACAAAGAAAAGCCCAGGCCCAGATGGCTTCACTGAAGAATTCTATCAAACATTAAAGAAGAATTAATGCAAATCCTTCACAAACTCTTCCCAAAAAGAGAACACTTCCAAACTCACTGTAGGAGGCCAACTACTTTGATACCAAAGCCAGGCAAGATACTGCAAGGAAACTGCAAGAAAATATCCCTGACGAATACTGATGCAAATATCCTCAACAAAGTACTTGTAAACTGAATTCAACAGCACATTAAAAAAACTAAACCCATTAGCCAGTAGAATTTATCCCTGGGATGAAGGATGGTTCAAAATCAATCCATGTAATATACTACATTAGGAGGACAAAGGACAAAAATCACAAGATCATCTCAACTGATGAAGAAAAAGTATTTGATCAAATTTAACAGTCTTTCATGACAAAAACATTCAACAAACTAAGAAGAGAAGATTACCTCAACATAATAAATGTTATATATGAAAAGCCCACAGCTAAAATCAGACTCAACAGTGACAAACTGACAGCTTTTCCTCTAAGATCAGGAACAAAGCAATGATGCCCACTCTTGCCACTTCTGTTTAACATAGTAATTAGTTAACAGAGCAATGAGGCAAATCAATCAATCAATCAATCAATCAATAATAAATAGCATACAATTAAAAAAGAAAAAGCAAAATTATCTCTGTAGACAGATGACATGATCTTCTATGCAGAAAACCCTAAAGATTCCACAAAAAGTACTGTCCAAACTAATGAATGAATTCAACAAGTTGCAGGATATAAAATCAACACTGAGAAATCAGTTGTGTTTCTATGCACTAACAAGGAGCTATCCAAAAAGGAAACTAAGAAAATAATCCCATTTATAATAGCATCAAAAAGAATAAAATACTTAGGAATAAGTTTAACCAAGAAAGCAAAAGACTTATACACTGAAAACTATAAAACATTGCTAGAAGAAATTAAAGAAGATGCAAATAAACGTAAAGACATCCCAATCATGTTCGTGGGCTAGATTTAATATTGTTAAAATGTCCATACTACCCAAAGTCATCTACAAATTCAATGCAATCCTTATCAAAATCCCAATAGCATTTTTACAGAAACAGAAAAAAAAAAATCCTAAAATTCATGTGGAATCTCAAGGGACACCAAATAGCCAAAAAAATCTTAAGAAAGAATAAAGCTGGAGGCCTCACAACTCCTGATTTCAAAACATACTGCATTTAAACACAGACCAATAGAACAGAAGAGAGAGCCCAGAAATAAGCTCTTGCATACATGGTCAAATGATCTTTGACAAGGGAACCAAGGCTATTCAGTGGGTAAAAGAAAGTCTCTTCAACAAATGGTGCTGGGAAAACTAGATATCCACATGCAAAAGAATTAAGAAATTTTCATCTTATACCCATACAAAAATAACTCAAGATGAACTAGCAACCTAAATGAAACTATAAAACTCCTAGAAGAAAATGTAGGGGAAAGCCTTATGACACTAGAACACAAATGATTTCTTGGAAATGACATCACAGGCACAGGCAACAAAAGCAAAAATAGACAAATAGAACTACATCAAACTTAAACACGTCTGCACTGTGGGACGAAATAATAAAAAAGGGAGAAAATACTGCAAGCCATTATCAGATAAGGGGTTAATATCCAGAATAAAGAACTGCAACTTAACAACAACAACAAAATAACAACTTAAAAAAGGGCAAAGGACTGGAATAGACATTTCTCCAAAGAAGATATACAAATGACCAACACGCATATGAAAAACTTAACTGATCATCGGGGATATGCAAAGTAAAACCACAGTGAGATTATCAAAACCATTAGAATGGCTAATATTAAAACAACAATAACAGAAAATAACAAGAATTGGCAAGGATGCGGAGAGATTAAAAACTCTTGCACACAGTTGGTGGGCATGTAAAATGATGCAGCCACTATATAGAAAAGTATAAAGTTTGCTCAAAAAATTAAAAACAGAACTACCATATGATCCAGCAAGTTCATTTCTGGTATATATCCAAAAGAATTAAAAGCAAGATCTCAAAGAGAGATTTGCAAACCCATCTTCACTGCAGCATTATTCACAATGGCCAAGATGTGGAAGCAACCTACTCATCAATGATAAATCAATAAATCAAATGTTATACATAACACCTCAAGAAGGGAGGTGGGTGTGGGGATGGGTTAAATAGGTGATGGGGATTAAGGAGTATACTTGTTGTGATAAACACCAAGTGATGTATGGAAGTGTTGAATCACTATATTGTACACCTGAAACTAATATTACATTGTATGTTAACTAACTAGAATGTAAATAAAAAGTTTTTTTTAAGAATGCCAATATTCACAACATAGAAAAAAAGAAGGTAATCCTGACAAATACTACAACATGGATGAACCTTGAGGACATTATGCTAAGTGAAATAAGCCAATTACAAAAAGACAAATACTACATGATTCCACTTATATGAGGTCTCTAAAGTAATCCAATTCATAGAAACAGAAAGCAGAATGATTGCCAAGGCTGGAGAGATGGGGAAATGGGGAGCTGCTTCTCAATGGGTACAGAGTTTCATTCATTCAAGATGAAAAAGTTCTAGAGATCTGTTGTACAACAATATGCATAGAGTCAACAATACTGTTTTATACACTTATAAGAGGGTAAATTTATGTTATGTATTTTTTGCCACAATAAAAAAAAGGAAATGAGGCAATAATGAAAGGAGCCAACACCCTGCTATATATAATGCTGCACACTGCCACATGAGTCTTCAAGGAATAAGAGAAGCTAAATGAACAAACCATAATAGCATCCTTCTAATTACCTACAGAAAAGAGTAGGTTTAACTTAATTCAAGTGTCTTGAATCTGAGACAGAGAGCTTTCTCAGATGCACAAACAAAAAAATTAACATTTTCAGATAAATTATACTACATTTTTATCTGTTTTTAAACATTTTATCAGATATTTGGACTTGAAGAGTCTCCTTGGTATCCAGATAAAAGCTTTATTTCTATATACCAGAATAAATTGAATCCAATATAGAGAAACCCATCAGCACCTAAAATGTTTTTGGTATTAGCCAACAGGACAATAACCAAATCATCTTCCTATCTATCTTCAACATTGGGAACCTTAAGAAGGCATCTAGGTAACCTCATACCTGCCAGAATGTCTCTTAACCAATTCAAGATTGAAACCCACTTAAAAATTCTATGTTCAAGATTTATTTTCAGTTTGTGAGGATTAAAATGACATGCCCACAACCTGATTATAAGACATAGTTGTGTTATATATCTACAATTAAGTATACAAGCACTCTATTTTCTTAATACACACACACACACACACTCCCAATATTCACCTATTTTCATATGCTTAGAAGTGAAATAATAATGTCAATCATTGCAATGATCAAGCACACAAAAAGTCTGCAAAAAAGTCCAAATCCCAGTTTATAATTTTATTAATGTTTACAGATAATGTAAACACATGAATTATCTCATATTCTGGACCCACAAGCCTAGGCTAGTTTACAAGACACCTTACTAATCATACAAAACCTAACTATGATTGAACCCCAAAAGCCTGTGTATAGATTAATGTGGAAGACAATAAAGGAGGAATGGTTAAGAGAAATGTGAGAGGGGAGGATGAGCATCAGTGGGGTTGTGAGAAAATAAGAACAAAGTAAGAAACACTACCAAAGTAAACTACTACTAAGTCTTATTGTTAAGAACTTGTAAGAAGTAATTAAATTTAGGTACTAACTTCAAGGACGTCTCTACTGCCACCCCCATCCCCTGTTCTAGCTTACTATACCATCAAAAGGCATAAACCAGGTACATCAAATCTTGTTCTACGAGGTGTTTTCTGTCAGTGTTTGGCCTTTGTTTTTTAACCTCCAGTGTTTTCTCCAAGAACAAAAACAACCTCAAATACTGATGTAGCCAAATGTTTAAAATACCAAATTGGAAAAGTGACCAAACTAGCTCAGAACCCTTTATCATCTTCCCATTCCTGCAAGGGTAAGCTTTAGCCATCCCACCAAGAGTCTCAGGGAACCTTACATCAAGGCTTGTCTCCCTTTTCTGTACTTTGCATTCATTTGCTCTGTTCTGATGGGGACAAATCCACTAATCTGTGCTTTTGGACTGCCAAGGCTTTCTAGGCTGACACCAAGGTTTAGAGTTTAGAGGTTAAGAGTCTCTTATGGTTTGCCTCCCTCTCTGTAACTATTTTTTTTCTTCCCCCATGGTCTTCTGTTGTTTCTCAAATTCCACAAATGAGTGAAAACATATGAAATCTGTCTTTCTCTGACTGACTTATTTCACTTAGCATAATACCCTCCAGTTCCATCCATGTTGTTGCATATGGCAAGATTTCTTTTTTTTCATCGCTGAATAGTATTCCATTGTATATATACCTCATCTTCTTTATCCATTCATCAGTTGATGGACATTTGAGCTCTTTCCATAATTTGGCTATTGTTGATAGCGCTGCTATAAACATTGGGGTATATGTGCTCCTATGAATCAGCATTTTTGTATCCTTTGGATACAATAGCACTAGTAGTGCTAATGCTGGGTTGTAAGGTAATTCTTTTTTTTTTTAAGTTTATTTATTTTGAGAGAGAGTGAGTGGGGGAGGGGCAGAGAAAGAGGGAGAGAGAGAATCCCAAGCAGGCTCCACACTGTCAGCGTGCAGATCCTGATGCAGGGCTTGAACTTACAAACCACAACATCATGACCTGAGCCAAAGTCAAGAGTTGGACGCTTAACCAACTGAGCCACACAGGCTGCCCTTAGGGTAATTCTATTTTTGATTTTTTGAGGAACTTCCGCACTGTTTTCCAGAGTGCCTGTACCAGGAAACAAACTCCATTTTAGAAGACCTTGGATTGACTAGTATTACTAATAATTACTATTGGGTGAATAGTGGCTTGGAGCAGGGGCACCTGCTCTGCACAGTTCTAGGAGTGCCATTTACCTTGTTCTTTCTAGAATGTATGTTTCAGGAGCTGCCATTCACATATAATACAAATGGTGTACATGGCATCGTGCTTTCAAGGAAGGCCACATTTCACTGAATACCAAGTCATTATGAAATCTTCAGAGTTTTTGTTTTTTAATGTCAAAACTAGCATTACAGGGGCACCTGGATGGCTCAGTCGGTTGAGCATCTGACTTCGGCTCAGGTCATGATCTCACGGTCTGTGAGTTCAAGCACATCAGGCTCTGTGCTGACAGCTCAGAGCCTGGAGCCTGTTTCAGATTCTGTGTCTCCCTCTCTCTCTGCCCCTCCCCGGCTCATGCTGTGTATGTTTGTGTCTCAAAAATAAACATTAAAAAAAAATTTAAGAACTAACTTTCCATAATTTCTGATAAGTACATATAGTAAAGTGAAGTAACACCAGAGAATTGCCCTCCTCATTATCTATCTTTAAAAAAAAAAACCAGTTTTAAAACATAGCAAAACAAAACTAATAAGCAGAAACTTTAGGAATGGGACTTCAAGCCAGAATGTGGTAGTCAAAAAAGGAAATGCATATTTTTAGTAAAACTTGGGATTAGTTCTAGTCCTGCCTCAAAGAGCAAAAGTAGTACTGGTGAGTAGACAAAATCCTGAGAATTCTTAGTAATATTTCTGCATTGGGTAAGAAGGAAAGGAGTCTAGAGAGAACTGAGGCTTGTGAACAACTGAACGTGAGCTGGTGTCTTTCTCAGGGTTCTATGCTGAAATGGAAGATAAAACAAATTCAGGGGATATTCTCTCCAAGGAAGTAAGAAATATGCCCCCTCTGCCATGTGAAAGGAAAGGAAAAAGATTTATATACTGCTTTAAAAAAAAATATTTGAAGGCAAAATCCAACCAAACAAAAACTGACTCAAAATAAACTCTGGAATGAAGCCAGTAAAACTGGGGCTGATAAACTCTGAATCTATTTAAATGTAGAAGAAAAGCTTTTATAAGAGGAGGGAATTATAGTTACAAAATAAAATACAAGTATTACAAACCTTAATAATTAAAAATAACATAAAACTAACAAAAATCAGAGGGGTAAGAGGAGGGCCGCCTGGGTGGCTCAGTCGGTTAAGTGTCTGACTTGGGCTCAGATCATGATCTCACAGTTCGTGGGTTCAAGCCCCACGTGGGGCTCTGTGCTGACACCTCAGATCCTGAAGCCTGCTTCAGATTCTGTGTCTCCCTCTCTCTCTGCCCCTCCCCCACTGGCACTCTCTCTCTTAAAAATAAATAAACATTAAAAAAATGAAAGAAGGGTAAGAGGAGCTAAGATGGAAATAAATAAATGGTAAGATGGAGCTAAGATCAATAAATAAATTGATTTTCTCATTTTTCACAGCAAAAAGTACATCAATTCTATCTAAAATGAAAATGTGTAGTTTTTTTAAAAAAATAATTAATTTCTTAATGTTTTTCATAATCATTTTCAACATTCAAAACATTTCCTAAAGAGCCCACAAATGAACAAATGATATATCAAAATTTCCGTAATCCTTCTTTTCACATCACCTTCTTTTTCCTCTGCTGAATTCAAGTAAGAATATAAATTTCTTACTATAAAGTAGCACATACAATAGGATGTGTCTATTAATCCACACACCCACAGACACTGTATGTATCTATATGGGTACAGACTGGTGTGATGGTCATCTGACATCTAATATTTCTGAGTTCCAGGATTAGATGGCTTAAAAATTTTTTTTCTTTATATTTTGCCACACTGTTTGGATTATTTATAATACACATGCATCATTTTTATTTACAAAGGAAGTACTCAGTAAGAAGGCCTACTGAGGTTTTGTGCACGCTCAGGACAATCCTTCAAACTTTCAGAGAGAAAGGTCTGATGATCACCATCTCTATAAATTCTTCCCAGCTAGCACTAAGGAAAGTGGGGCACCAGAAATGCTATAGTCCAATATTTACCAACTTTTAAAGTAGCCATCAAAACATTCACAAAAGAAGTCTTTCCTAACCATGATATGATCTTTGTGATCTTGGAGTGGTTGCAGTTCATTATAACTACCACAGAGGGGGGCCTGGATGGCTCAATCACTTAAGCTGCTCACTCTTGATTTTGGCTCAGGTCCTGATCTAGATTCATGAGTTCGAGCCCCACATCTGGCTCCACACGATCTTCTTGGGATTCTCTCTCCCCCTCTCTCTCTGCCCCTCCCCTGCTCATGTTCTCTCTCTCTCTCTGAAATAAATTAAAAAAAAAAAAGAAATATTTATTTAAAAAAAAAACTACCACAGAATATTTCCACTTACACAAAGCTATATTTGGATTTCAATGCAACAATACTTCCAGGCATTAAAATATAATTTCATGAATATTATTCTATTCTACCTTTAATAAGTAGTTACTCATAAATCACCCTCAATGAGTATGTCCAAGGAAATGGGAAAAGATAGAGCACATCTAAATAAAATTTAGCATATCTATGGATGAAAACTTAATAAATTTTATGTATGAATTATCTAATATATTAAAGTAAGAAACATACCAGCAGAGGTGCTTCCATTGTCTTAATAAATCGATGAATGTTTAGTGTAGCCAGTGGCTGTTCCATCAGTGTTCTTCTACATTGCTGGGTCAAATCCAAGACTTGTTTACAATGAAAAAAGTAGAAATGTGCATTTTCTATGGCCTCAGTGCTGCAAATTAAAAATTAGGGACACAAGACAACACATGAAGAAGTTCAACGTATGATCTTTCTACTATCCAGAAAGACATAGTTCCAAGTATCTTTGCCTTTAAGTCTCATGCTATTGAATTACCTTTTTAGTAAAAATGTAAAACAGTAAAACAAAATAAAATGGACCTAAGCGAAAAAGAAGGTACAGTTTTTGAGTTGTATAAGCAACTTTTTTCCCTGAGCTCTTTAATATGGTAGTTTCTAAATTAGATTACAGGCAGGTCTACACAATTTTTTTTTTTTTAAATAAAAGACTGTCACCTTGAGGACAAGGAGATTATCTTCAAATGTAGTTGCTTTTCTAGAACTATGCTAAATAAAGCCTTGTAACACAAATTTTCTAGGTTTAATTTAAACTCAAATCTGTTTTGAATAAACTTCAGCCAAAACATGCCTTAAGATAGAAACCATGTGACAGTTTGTGGGAGTTTGTGAGTTTGTATCTGAAATATTACAAAACTCAGCAAATATGGCTTATAATTTGAGTTCTGGCATCCTGTCAATATGACAATTCAAAGGTAAACTTATAGTGGGTAAGTAAGGTTTGCCAAAATTAAAATAACATTTAAAAAATCTCCATATGGCATTAGTAGGGTTTGGTAAAAACTGTAAATTTTTATTTTTAAAATGTTATTTCAATTCTTGATACATGCTTAAACTGAGATCTGAGGTTCACTGATTTCAAATTTAATGATAAACCAATTTCTAATAGATTTACTGATTAAAGAAATGATCACTCAAGGATTACTTAATGTGTACTAAATACAAAAGACTCAGATGAATAAGATAATTCAAATACTTGAGGGGCTTAGAATAAAGTGAATACATTTAGTTTTTTTAATGTAGTTTATAAGTGCTATAACATGCAAAGTGCTATGAGAAACAGAAATATTTCATTCTGCTTCAAGTCAGGGAGAAGAAAGAAAGGGAGAGGAAGATCACAGAGATTAAAAACAGTAAAGAAAAGAATGACTTCTCCAAGAAGATAAGACAAATGGGTACTTTAGACAAAGGAAATATATAGCCAAGACCCAATCAAAGTATGTAATTTTTTAAGGAGAACCCTAAATATACTGAAAGTAAAGTGCTGAAAGCAGGAGGACCCAGCTGAGGTTGGACCTCATATCATAATCTCTGAAATAATAAAATAATACTGGAAAATTACTGAATCAGAGATCATGGGTTGTAGGTAACCAAAAAGGTAGTGGGGGGGCTACTTACTGGAAGTGTAGAAGTATATACTACAGGGTACAAGGAAAATTCAAGTAAGTGGATCAGAGAATGAACGTATAAATCTGAATAGCAAGAGTTCAAGGGACCTTCATTTTGCCATTAATACCTTTCAGCTCCCAACTCTCTCTATAATGACAACTCTCTCGGGGCGCCTAGGTGGCTCAGTCAGTTAAGCACCGACTTTGGCTCAAGTCATGATCTCACGGTTCATGAGCTTGAGCCCTGCATCAGGCTCTGTGCTGACAGCTCACAGCCTGGAGTCTGTTTCGGATTCTGTCTCTCTCTCTCTCTCTCTCTCTCTCTGCTCCTCCCCTGCTCATGCTCTTCCTCTCTCTCCTTCCAAAATAAACATTAAATATATATATATATATATGTATATATATATATATGTGTGTGTGTATACACACACACACACACACACACACACACACACACATATATGACAATTCTCTCTGCTTTACTTCTACATGGGCAAAAAATTCCTATAAGCAAGAGAGCCAAAACACTGTATAGTTTAGTTTCTCCATGCTCAATTCCAAGTTCCTGAGAGGGGACCTAATTTGCTCAGATAAGCCAGTGGGCTGGCTGACCATGGATCAGATGGCCATCTCTGATTTAACTGACAGTGATAAATGGGGTGAGGGTGTAACATGTTTCTTGGTCTATACACAGATTCTTAAAGAAGGGAGTACGGGGAGGTAACAGAAACCCCTGGTGTTCCTATGGTATCTACCTCTTATACTACCTATCATGTACACCTCCCTTAACCAACATATAATTTCAAACAAATTCAGGCGCAATGTGCTATAACAACTAATATACTAGACTTATCCAGTGTTACAGCCCCAGCAACTAGAATAGTGCCTACCACACAGAAGGCATTCAATAAATATTTGTTGAGTAAAAGAATGAACAAAGGAAAAAATGCATTCACCTCTCCTCTACTAAGAGACAACCCAAAGTCATAGCCAACTTCTTCATCTAGAAGTCATGCCATATGACTATTGTACTCTGAATCCACAGTACCTTCCTGTCATATCAGGTCTAGGTATGATCACTCACCATTTTGCTATCCATGAAAAAATGAGTATTCAAACATCTCCAATGCATCATACACTCAAAAGTATACAAAAGAAAA
Organism: Acinonyx jubatus; assembly: GCF_027475565.1. Lineage (NCBI taxonomy): Eukaryota > Metazoa > Chordata > Mammalia > Carnivora > Felidae > Acinonyx > Acinonyx jubatus. The sequence continues at coordinate 98,168,277 of NC_069386.1, forward strand.
AAAAAGAATAACTGGATATCTTAAAATTCTCATTTTAAAAATAAGGGAAAGCAAAAACCCCTCCAGAACATTACCATGTTTAGCCATAGATCAGAAAATATACTATGTATATAGTATATCTTGCTGAACAGAATTTGTAAGATAAAGTGACAGAACCTATATACATAATAAATAAATAACTTAATTTAAATTGCTAATAAACACCCCTCTATGTTTTAGGCATGTCACCTTTATTTACAACTATAAAGTTGAAAATAATAAATAAAGAAGCTAGTGACACACACAAAAAAGTATAAACAATTAACCCTCAGAAAAACTGTGGAGCTAGGATAGAACCGCCATGAGATGAGAATAAGAAGGCTTCCCCCAGTCTACACTGGGAGTAGCAAACCAGCTGCTCATCGTTATCTCAAGACTCCATGACTTAGGGCAAAGCTCTGTGGTACCGTCAACACAAGTCTCAAATTGCTAAAAATATTAATTTTTATACAAACAGTAAACATGCATCAGAGTTTTATTTAACTCGTTAATAAGGGAACCAGCAGAATGACAGTTCACGAACAGATTAATGTAAAAAGGAATACGAGCTAACTTTGTACAGAGTGGTAAAAACAGAACTTCTCTTCTCAGGAACTTAATTCTCTGCCTACCCACTCCTCTCAAAAAACCATTTCACTTAATCTGCTTTCTATGCTCTAACCTCTAAATTTACAAAGTTGTAAAATGTCTGGGGTTTAATTGTGTATAGTATATCAAACAGTCACTGTTTTCTGAGAGGTTAGCAAGAGGGCTCATTAAAAACTCTTGCATGGTGTAAGTCACAGAATCACCATTTTGCTTGGCTTTGGGTTATTTTCCTGACAAGCATTTTAAAGCCACATCTTTAAAATACATGGCTACTCCTTGTATCTGTAAGTACTAAAGAAAAGAAAAACTTCAACCCTAGGTTGCCCAGGCAAAAAGTCAAAAGAAGGTCTCAACCTAAAATTGTAAGCTAGAAACTAGACATGAAAAATAAACATTTAAAACGTTCTGCTCAAAAATGGTACTTAAATATATTTAAGACTATTCTGACAAAATAACTTACAGAACTCTCAGAAAGAACTTCTGGAGCTTAGTTATGAAAGCTGTTATTTTATCACCTATCTGATCACTGTGGGAGATGTAATCCTAAAATACACTTGGCCACTCATGGGATCACATCTTGTGGCTTATCCATTTTGACTTTGTTCACCTTAGCCTAATATCACCTCTGTATATTTAAAATCATTTTCAGACTGCAGAACAGCAGACAATAGTAATGAAGGGGATTTCTGGTTTCATTTATATATTCACATCTGCTTACAATTCCTTTTGGGTAAGTCCACAATGTGAGTCTGATGGAGATGTTGAGTAAGTAATGTAAAAGAAGCAAACTTAAAATTGTTCACATATGCCTCTTGTACTTACCCAATACTTTCCAAAAGGGCAATTTCCGTGGTCAGGACAAACTGGTACGTGGTCCCATACACAAAAGCAGCTTCCATGACCGCTCTATGCTCTGAAGAAGAGATAAGGGAGTTGGGAGACATGAGGAGCCAGTTTGTGTGACTCTCTTCTGAATATTGCCCTACAGCCTTTTAGGCTCTATTATAAAGAAAAATCCCTTGTAGAGATCCCAGTTGGGAAAATTCAGGCAGTTAAAGCAGTTATGAAAAGTCTATTCTATTCAAGGAAAGAGAAGAGTTAAGAGGGAATAAAAGTGAGTTATACTTGAGAATATAACATATGACAAATCTGTACAGTTTCTTCCTTGTAGTGGGGGAGAGACTATGCATCTACCATCCGACTTTTATATATTTTAGATGTGTATATGCCTGCTTATTGTTTCTGGCTTGGTTATCTTTTAATCAAACTTATTCTTATATATAGCTCAAAAAGAAACAATTCCACAAAGCATATAAAGAAAAACAATAATTTCTCCCCATTTTCAATTCCCAAGAGACACCTGCTTTCAATTCTCTGTTTCTTTTGGTATTTACCTCCAAGTCTTTAAATGACATTCTCACACTCTTATTTCCTGATTTTTTTAAAGTGTTATTGCTATTACCTATTGACTTCCCACTTTGGCAGATGACAAATTAGCTCTTTCCCAAAACCTCGCTTCACAAACATACATATTTCTATCCCCTCGATAATCCCAATATAGTTCTAATTTTTATTAGCTCAAATATCAGTATTTACATGGTTGTAACTCAGCAAATATTATTTACAAGTGAGACATAGGGTGTAAAATGAACATTTCTCTTTTCTCGAACAACTACCTTTTCCACTGGCTATAACTTTTTAATTTCTACTTAAATTTCTTTCTAAATTCTTCCACAACTGGCTAATGCTCTCAATACTCCAAACAGATCTGGCACACTATTGGCCTCCTCATCCTGGAGACATTTCTGCACAGCCTTCTGGTTTGCTGCAATGTAGACTACTGCAACTTGATGTGGTGCATGGCTTTCATCCTGGGAACTCACTTCGTCATCATCCTAGGAATTCTCTTACTCTTTCTCTTGTGTTGGGTCCTTTGGCCTGTTACCCATATCTTCTTTCTTTTTTTTAAATATGATTTATTGCCAAATTGGCTAACATACAGTGTGTACAGTGTGCTCTTGGTTTTGGGGGCAGATTCCCATGGCTCACTGCCTACATGCAACACCCACTGCTCATCCCAAGTGCCCTCCTCAATGCCCATCACCCATTTCCCCCTCCCCCGCCCCCCATCAACCTCCAGTTTGTTCTCTATATTTCAGAGTCTCTTATGATTTGCCTCCCTCCCTCTCTGTTTATAACTATTTTTTCCTCTTCCCTTCCCCCACGGTCTTCTGTTAAGTTTCTCAAGTTCCACATATGAGTAAAAACATATGATATCTATCTTTCTCTGACTTATTTCACTTAGCATAATACCTTCCAGTTCCATCCACGTTGCTGCAAATGGCCAGACTTCATTCTTTCTCATTGCCAAGTAGTATTCCATTGCGTGTGTGTGTGTGTATGTATATGTATGTATGTATGTGTGTATGTATGTGTGTGTGTGTATGTATGTATATATATATATATATCTCACATCTTCTTTATCCATTCATCAGTTGATGGACATTTGGGCTCTTTCCATAATTTGGCTATGGTTGAAAGTGCTGCTATAAATACTGGGGTACATGTGCCCCTATGAATCAGCACTCCTGTATCCTTTGGATAAATTCCTAGTAGTGCTATTCCTGGGTCATAGGGTAGTTCTATTTTTAATTTTTTGAGGAACCTCCATACTGTTTTCCAGATTGGCTGCACCAGTTTGCATTCCCACCAACAGTGCAAGAGGGTTCCCGTTTCTCCACATCCTCGCCAGCGTCTGTTGTTTCCTGAGTTGTTAATTTTAACCACTCTGACCAGTGTGAGCTGGTTATCTCAGTGGGGTTTTGATTTGTATTTCCCTAACGATGAGTGAGGTTGAGCATCTTTTCATATGCCTGTTGGCCATCTGGATATCTTCTTTGGAAAAGTGTGTCTATTCATGTCTTCTGCCCATTTCTTCACTGAATTATTTGTTTTTCAGGTGCTGAGTTTGGTTAAGTTCTTTATAGATTTTTTTATATTAACCCTTTATATGATATGTCATTTGCAAATATCTTTTCCCATTCCATCTGTTGCCTTTTAGTTTTGTTGACTGTTTCCTTTGCAGTGCAGAAGTTTATCTTGATGAGGTCCCAGTAGTTCATTTTTCCTTTCAATTCCCTTGCCTTTGGAGATGTATCCAGTAAGAAATTGCTGCGGCTGAGATCAAAGAGGTTGTTGCCTGCTTTCTCCTCTGGGGTTTGATGGTTTCCTGTCTCACATTTAGGTCCTTCATCCATTTTGAGTTTATTTTTGTGTATGGTGTAAGAAAGTGGTACAGTTTCATTCTTCTGCATGTTGCTGTCCAGTTCTCCCAGCACCATTTACTAAAGTGACTGTCTTTTTTCCATTGGATACTCTTTCCTGCTTTGTCAAAGATTAGCTGGCCATACATTTATAGATCCATTTCTAGGTTCTCTATTCTATTCCATTGATCTATGTGTCTGTTTTTGTGCCAATACCATACTGTCTTGATGCTTACAGCTTGGTAGTAGAGGCTAAAGTCCAGGATTGTGATGCCTCCCGCTTTGGTTTTCTTTTTTCAAGATTACTTTGGCTATTTGGGGTCTTTTGTGGTTCCATACAAATTTTAGGATTGTTTGTTCTAGCTTTGAGAAGGCTGCTGGTGCAATTTTGATTGGGATTGCATTGAATGTGTATATTGCTTTGGGTAGTACTTACATTTTAACAATACTTATCCTTCCAATCCATGAGCATGGAATGTTTTTTCATTTCTTTGTGTCTTCTTCAATTTCCTTCATAAGCTTTCTATAGTTTCCAGCACATAGATCTTTTAAATCTTTGGTTATGTTTATTCCTAGGTATGTTATGGTTCTTGGTGCAATTGTCAATGAGCCAGTTTCTTTATTTCTCTTTCTGTTGCTTCATTATTGGTGCAAAGAAATGCAACCGATTTCTGTACACTGATTTTGTACCCTGCAACTTTGCTGAATTCATGTATCAGTTCTAGCAGTCTGATGGTGGAGTCTTTCAGGTTTTCAGGTAGAGTATCATGTTGTCTGCGAAAAGTGAAAGTTTGACTTCTTCTCTGCCGATTTTGATGTCTTTTATTTCATTTTGTTGTCTGATTGTTGATGCTAGGACATCCAACACTATGTTGAAGTGTTGAGAGTGGTGAGAGTGATATCCCTGTCATGTTCCTGATCTCAGGGGGAAAGCTCTCAGTTTTTCCCCATTGAGGATGATATTAGCTGTGGGCTTTTCATGTATGGCTTCTATGATGTTTAGGTATGTTCCTTCTATCCCGACTTTCGTGAGGGTTTTTATTAAGAAAGGATGCTGTATTTTGTCAAATACTCTGCATCTATTGACAGGATCACATGGTTCTTACCCTTTCTTTTATTAATGTGATGTATCACATTGATTTGCAAATATTGAACCAGCCCTGCAGCCCAGGAATGAATCCCACTTGATCATGGTGAATAATTCTTTTTATATGCTGTTGAATTCAATTTGCTAGTATCTTGTTGAGAATTTTTACATCCATGCTCGTCAGGGATATTGGCCTGTAATTCTCCTTTTTAGTGGGTTCTCTGTCTGGTTTGGGAATCAAGGTAATGCTGGCTTCATAGAATGAGCCTGGAAGCTTTCCTTCCATTTCTATTTTTTTGGAACAGATTGAGAAGAATAGGTATTAACTTTGCTTTAAATGTCTGGTAGAATTACCCCTGGGAAGCCATCTGTCCCGGGACTCTGGGAGATTTTTGATAACTGATTCAATTTCTTCACTAGTTATGGGTCTGTTACCCACATCTTCTTAACTGTTTTGCTCCCTTGCTCCCATTCTCTGCCACCTTCCTGTGAGAGGATATAGGAAATACACATTTTGCGAACTTACACTTCTGAAAGTGTCCTTATTCTATACTGTAACTAACTGTAGTTGTCTGCATATTGAATTCTAGGTTCAAGTAATTTCCCCTAAGAATTTCGATAGCATTGCTCCATTTTCTTCAGTTTCTAGGGCTGCAACTAAGAGGACAAATGCCATTCTGATGCTTGATCCTTTAAATGTATACACTCTTTCATTATTTCTGGCACATTTTAGAACAGTGTTAGTTCCCAATATTCTGAAACTGCATAATAAGATGCTTTGGTGTGGCAAAGCATTCATCCATTCATCCATTACGCTGGGATTCAGTGAGCCCTTTCAGTTTGGAAGCTCAAATCTTTCAGTTCTGGGAAATATTTTCAAAGTATTTATTTGAAATATTTCTTCCTTTTCATTTCATTTTATTTTCCCTTTTTTCCTCATTGCCATTTCCAGGCAGTCATCTTCCTCTTCCCCGTGGATCTTCTACCATTTGAGTCAATTATCATCAGAGTATTCCCCTCACCATTCTGCCTTTGAGTGGTAGATGACCACCCCAGCCAGAGACAACTCCCCTCATTACACACACACACACACACACACACACACACACACACACAAAATTGGCTTCTGTCACATTGTTACTCTCTCCAATACTACTCCCATTATAATCCTTTGTGATTTTATTATTCCCATAGATGATCCTTGCAAAATCCTAGCCTCTCAGTCTTTGGTCTTCTCTAGACACTTCAGTGATCTCTCTTCAAATCTACCTTAACCACTCACTGCTATGATCCTACTCCAGGCCTTGTAATAACCCAATCACTGCAAACCCCTCCAAAATCTCAGTGTCTAGCATCCCCAGCACTACCTCTTCCCTCCATAAATACACACACCCCTCCATCTCAAAGTTACTCTGTCTAGTACATAATCCTCCAGGAACTACAGTCTTACCATTTTCACTGTCCTTCACTCCTTCAAGTCTTTTCTTCCCTCTTAACCCAGCTTACATTCCATGGTCAGTCTTTATATAATCACTCCCCTGCCTGTCTGGCTAAAACACAATCCAGGTTAAATCAGCCACTCTGCCTATTCTGTACTTACACCTATAAAAGTAAACATGGCTGGAGGCGGCAAAAAACAAAAAACCTGTTAGCATCACCATAATACTGATCTCACTTTAGATTACTGATATCAACTCTTATTGCTGCCTAGCAACCATTCTTTATTTTCAGGCCTTCTAAAACAACTATTTAATCTCTTCTCTCCTCAAGCTATCTGATGATTTTATTTCTAGTTCACTGAGAAAACACAGCCAATTAAAAAAGCAAAACCAAAGAAACTTCCATAAGCATTATATTTATCTACCCACTTAAAATTGAGGCCCATATTCTTTGTCTTCCCTCCTTTTACCACAGATGAATTTTCTGTGCTCCCAACAAAGAACCAACCCTCCCCTCATTCACTAGATTCAATCCCCTCTTGTCTACTCAGAGATGTTGCTTCAGTAATTCTCCCCACTTTTTCCTCCATGCTGTATTTACCCCTTCCTACTGGATGTTTCTTGTCAACATACAAATATGTTTCTTAAGAAATTCTTCACTTGACCCACATACTCTTCCAACCACTGCCCCATTTTTCTAGAAATTTCTCTAATGAGTCTCCATATTCACAGTGTCCAGTTGCTTTCTACCTATTCTCTTGTATCCCCATTAGGCATTTACCCTTAGCACTCTACAGAAACTTGTCAAGGTCACCAACAAATTCCATACTGCTAAGAATGGCCAATAGGCAGCTCTTATCTTAAGTAACACTTCAGCATCATTGACACAACTGCTGCTATCTCTTCCTCAAGATCTTGTCTTTGCTTACAGGGCATCTCTACTACACAGTCCATTCCTTCCCTTTACTGGTTCCTTCTCACTTCAGTGACCTGTAAATGTTGACAGATCTAAACAGTTCAGTCTTCTCTTTTCCATCTAGGATCATTTGCTTTGTGATCTCTTCTGGTCTCACAGCTTTATCTCCCAAATTTATAACCCTAGTGTATATCTCTACCATCAAATGCACATTAGTAATATCCAGCTACCTTGCTGATATCTCTTCTTGGGTGTATAAAGGGTATTTCACAAACATGATGTCCCAAAAGTCTAGAGCTTCCTCTCCAAACTATTTCCAATCTTCCCCACCTCAGTTATCAGCAATTTCACCTTTAAAGTAACTCAGGCTAAAACCCCAGAGCCACCCTTGTCTCTGCTATTTCTCCCTCACTCGGAATCTAATATGTCAGAAAATTCAGTTAGTCCTACATCCAAAATACTGCTAGAATTCAAATTTATTGCCACCTCCACTGCTCACACCCTGGTCCAAGCCACCCACCATCATCTTTCGCCTGCCTTATTGGAATAACTATCTAATTTTCCTTCCTTATTCTACTGTTGCTACTTCCAGTCTATTCCAAACATAGAAGTCAGATTGATCCTGTTAAAATATACATCAGGGAGTTCTGGTTCCACTGTAGCAATGTAAACCCTCTCTAGCTCATCCCTCTCACTGAGGACAAATAAAAACTATGAACAGTAACCTGAAAACCCTGAAATGTAAACAAAAACAGGCTGACTGTAGAGTATTATTTTACAAGTATATTAAATTCAGTGGCATGCTATGTAGCCATCAAGCTTTATGTTGATAAAAATTGTGATTTCCAGGGTGCCTGCATGGCTTAGTCAGTAGAGCAGCTGACTTTGGCTCAGGTCATTATCTCACAGTTTGTGGGTTCGAGCGCCACATCAGGCTCTCTGCTGTTAGCTCAGAACCCACTTTGGATCCTCTGTTCCCCTCTCTCTGCCCCTCCCTCTTTCTCTCTCTCTCTCTCTCTCAAAAATAAACATTTTTTAAACAGTGATTTACAATAAATGATTTTATTTCCTAGAGCATATGTGATTTTTAAAATATCTTTAACATTTTATATTAACATGATCAAGTTACAACCATTAACAAATAAAAGTCCTGAAAGCATAACTATACTTTGTTCATGTTTATAAACTTCTTTACTATAAAATTATATATTAATGCTCAAGATGATGCTGTCAGAACATTTTTTTTAAATCAGGAAAAAGTCATAAATGGTATATATTAAAAAAGAAAAGCATTTAGTCAACATTTATCAAATACTATAGACTACTATACCAGGTACCATGAGGACTATAAGGAAATAAAAATAGTAATTAACACTTCCAGAGCACTACTATACGCCAGGAAATATTTTAATTATTTGAATTCATTTGGTCCTCACAATAACACTAAAAGGTAGGCACAAGTTATTTTCACCATTTTACTGATTAAAAAGCCTAAAGTTACATTAAGTTGTCCAAGGTCATACTGTAAGTTGTCGGGACAGGGTATCTAACCTAGGCAATCTGGCTCCAGGGTTTTTTTCAACCACGATACTATGCTGCTTGTTTAAAGAAAGAAAACATACTAGTAAGGATGCCATTTTAAGTCCTTCAACATTCTCAGAGAAGTGTAGAGGCACAACAAAGATTAAAAGAAAAGCTCAATACCTGGTGTTCCGATGGCTCTTACATATGAGAATGCAATGTTTGCTTTTCCTTTCAGAGAATTTTCTATGTTCTGTAGGTATTCCAGGGTGGTAATATATTTTACTTCATTAAAAAGAAGAGCACTGAAATAAACAGAGATGTAATTTGTAGAAAAATCTGATATATAGTTATCTAACATATATTTTGAGTAAGTTAAAGAACCTAATCAAAAAAAGAAACTTAAGTCTTTTGAACAAATTATCAGTAGTAAGAACCTAAGCATTTTAATACTGATTTAAAATCACTCTCTCAATCATTTGTCTGTCCCTGTGAACATCAACCAGGAACAGTTGTGAGAAATGGTGCTCATTCTCCACCCAAACCACCTTAATATATTTAAGTTGTATTCACTAACATCCCACCCTGGTCAAAGAATCCCTTACAAATCTCTAAGCCTTGAACACATTTCAGCCCTTTACACATCTAAACTGAAGGTTTCTTTTCAGAGAGTATAAGGCTCTGCATGACCTACTTCTCCCAACTCTGTACTGTTGTACCATTCCTCAGGTCTACATACTTTTGGCACACCTGAGGGCCTTTGCACACACAATTCTTGTTGCTGAAGACTATTCCCTCTGCTCCTTCTCACATATCTGGTCTCAGTTTAAATATCATTGCCTCAAAGAAACCATCCCTGTTGGTGCTATGTAAGTAAGTCTGTAGCATTTTCTCTTTAATTTACATTATCTGATCCTTCCTAGTTCTTATCACAATTTATAATTGCTTATATATTTATTTACTTGCTTATCCCTGCCTTTCTTATTGAACTGTTTCCTTCTTTCATCAGGACCTTGCATATTTTATCACTATATCCACAATAACTTAGAATAGAACATAGTACACTAAGTAAACAATATTTGTTGAATGCATGAAAGAAAAAACAAGGTGGGAATTATTTATTCTCATTCATTTGAAGAAGTGCAAATCCAAAACAGAAAAAGAGCTTACTTACTCAAAAATACATTTATGGAATTGAGGAGCCAGGAACAGAACATAAAACCGGTCTCTTCATTCCTAATTCAATGATCTTTCCACTTGACCATAATTCTTCCAAATCATCTTTTCAGTGTATAGATCAGACTAATTAGTCACATTTCTTCATCCAAAAGAATTTCCTTTTTAAATTTTCCAGTTCTGTATAAATTATCCATAGCAACTCATTCCACTTAATCCCCGTGTGTGTGTGTGTGTGTGTGTGTGTGTGTGTGTGTGTGTGTCTGTGTGTGTGTGTGTCTGTGTGTGTGTGTATTTTTGTTAGGCTAAACTTAAAGAATTTTTTTAAATTGTCTCATGTTCATGTACTTAAATAAACTATTTCCAATAGATTAGTCAACCATGGTTTCTTCTTAAGGAAAACATGGTACTTTCTGCTTACACAACAGTTCTCAAACTTTTTGGTCTCAGGATACTTTTGTACCTTTAAAAATCACTGAGCTCCTCAAAGAGCTTTTGTTTATGTAGGTTATATCTATATGTAGTAATTAAATTATAAATTAAATAGAAGTTAAAATAGAAATTAAAACAGCAATTTAAAAATATTTGTTATTTATTGTAAAAATAATAAACACCACTGCATAGTAACACTTTATTTTAAAATAACTAAATTTTCCAAAACAAAAGAAAAAGTTGGTGATAAGAGTAGCATTGTTTTACATTTTTGCAAATCTCTTTAATATCTGGATTAACATAAGACAGCTGGATTCCCATATCTGCTTTTTCACTCAATCTGTTGTGACATCACACAGTATATCATACAGACTCTGAAAACTGAATTCATAAGAGAATGAAAATCAAAAAGGCAAATAATGTCTTAGTATTATTATAAAACTATTACTTTATGGGTACCCTGAAGTAAGTACCCTAAATTACACTGGCTTACATCTACATTATAGATTTCTTCAATTTTTTAAAAGAAATGTAAAACTTGATATTCTGTAATTGCCAGGGCTCTTTGTTTTTTTTTTTAATTTTTACAGTTTTTTAAAGTTTATTTATTTATTTTGAGAGACAGAGAGAGAGTATGAGTGGGGGGAAGGGGCAGAGAGGGAGAATCCCAAGCAGGCTCCACACACTCAGTGCAGAGCCCCTGTGGGGCTCAAATTCACAAAACCGTGAGCCACCCAGGCTTCCCTCTTGTTTTGTTTTTAAAAGAAATATTTACAAGGCATTACTCACTATATGCTAGATATTTTCAAGTTTTCATTTAAATTTAAATCCTCAATGGCATTATTTAAATATTATTTATTACACACACACATACACGCACACACATGAACACACACAAAAAACAGTTTGAGGGATTAAGTAACTTGTGGAGGTCATAGTGACAGTCACTGGTAGAGCTGAGATTCAAACTCAGGTCTTCTGGCACTAAGGCCAAACTGTGCTATTATTGACCACTCATAAATGGGAAACCAGGTGAAAAGGGAGGTATCTAATGAATAGTAAGGGAGTCTTGGTGGCAATTTGGGTTTTTTGCTGCTTATACATTTTAGCTAGCCTGTCCAGAATTACCTTTGAGACATTTCAGTCTGTGGGGAGGTGCCATCTAGTGAACTTAACTGAGCTACCATGGAAACTGTAAGCCCGGAAATTACATCTGCCCATTCACCTTTATTGCTCTAGCAACTCTAATCCATTTGCTTCAAAAACCGTATCTGGGAGTAGAAATCCCCCTAACCTTGCTTCTCAACAAAACTGGCAACTATAAATTAACAAAAGTCAACATTTGGGGGGCACCTACCACATGTCAGGCATAGTACTAAGCACTCCATGGTAATGGTAATTTTATCAGTTTGGGAACTGAACAGCTCTGAACTCCTCTCTTTTGCTTTGGGGATTTCCAGTTTTCTATGTATTCAAGTCCCTCCCACACACACACATCAAAAGTTAATGATGTCATAAACTTGCTCTTCTAGGCTTCCTGCTGCAAGGCATGGCCATAAGACCCAGGATCACTTACCTAACATTCTGGACCAGAAGCCAGTGATGTAAAGTATACGGGACAGTATAGAATTATTTCAAGAGGCAACATAGCAACAGTCAGCTTTAAATGACAGGGGCGCCTGGGTGGCTCAGTCAGTTAAACATCTGAGTCTTGATTTCGGCTCAGGTCATGATCTCCCAGTTCATGGGATCAAGCCCCACGTCAAGCACTGTGCTGATAGTGCAAAGCCTGCTCAGGATTCTCCCTCTCTCTCTGCCCCTCCCTGCTGGTGCTTTCTCTCTCCCACTCAAAATTAATAAACCTTTTTTAAAAATGTTAAAAGCAGGAATGACAACAGTATCAATGACAGCCCCAGCACAGGTGACACAGGCTGTGGCATCTGACACTCAGCAGTAATGCGGCAGGTCATCCCCAGACTAGTTGTGTATCATGCTTTGACTATAATTTAGAGCCGTATTAAGTCTGAGTCCAGTTCTCCAGCCCTTCTAGTGAGCCTGAGATTCCTATATCCACTCCAAATCCTTTTCTGCTTAAGCCAGTCAGACCCAGATTCAGAGGCTTATAACTAAAAACACTCAGAAATGCACTCAGTCTTGCTTAATTTTCATAGCAACCATCTGAGATCAGTACTATCATTAACTCCATTTTGCAGATAAGGTCATGGGGCTTAGAGAGGTTACCTTGCCTAATGTCCCAAAGCTCATTAAGTAGTCATTATCCATGAGATAATAATAACCAAAACTAATGACATTCATAATCTAATGATCTCCATGATTGTTTCCCAGTGGCTTCCTAACTTTAATAAGTTTTTAATGTTAATTTCCAGAATATGGGGACATCGAAGGATCTCTAGGATCCATGCATAAGCTTGTGCTCTTTCATTCAAGTCACAAAGAGGAGAAAACTGACAGAAATGGGTAAAAGGAAAAGTCTGTCTTGGCATTTCCTTGTTTAATGATGGGGTAAAACAGCCTGGGGTTGCTCTGACCTGGGCGCTCTCCCTGCTCTAGAAAGGCATTCCTTTTGCTTGGCATTCTTTTCCGGACACCCTCCTATCACAACCATTGGGTACATAAGATATATAACCCAGAACTGAATGGGTGTCAAAAAAAAAAAAAAAAAAAAAAAAAAAAAAAAAAAAAAGAAAGAAACAAAGAAACAAAGAAAGAAAGAAAGAAAAAAAAAAAGAAACTGAAGAGTCTATTTGACCCTGCTTTTGGAGCAGCAGGCATTCAGCCTTTTTTTTTTTTGGAAAAAAAGACTATTTTTACATTATGTTTCTGTCATTACTCAGATTCTAAAACGCCAGTAAAAAAGGGAATATTCTCTTCTATTTTCCCATACCAAAATCCCTGTAACAAAAAAAAAAAAAATTTTTTTTTTAAAGAAAAGAGGGGCACCTGGGTGCCTCAGTTGGTTAAGTATCTGACTCTCGATTTTGGCCCAGGTCATGATCCCCGGTTCATGAGTTCCAGACCCGCATCAGACTCCCTGCTGACAGCGTGGAGTCTGCTTGTGATTCTCTCTCTCTCTCTTTCTCTCTGCCCCTTCAGTGCACACTTTCTGTCTCAAAATAAATGAACTTTAATAAAAAAAGAAAAAAGAAAAAAGAGAGGAGGAGGGGAAGGAGGGAAAACAACACAGGGAGAAGAACAAATTATACAACCTTCTAATCCTCATTTGAGATTATAGTGCCTTAATCTCCTATACCTCACTTGACCTCCCTCACACTGGTTAGATATATGATATTCTCAATCAACAAATAAATATTAGTTGCTACTTTATTTTTCTAAATATTACCCCTTTTCATCCAAAAACTGGGAGTAAAATTTTCCTCATGTAATTATCAAACCACTGAATTCCACGAGATTTAACTATGTATATTTTAGAAACCATGGCTAAGAACTTCTAGAATATAAATCCCAATACTCATTCTTAATATAAGTTGTATTTATTTTGCAAATTGGTATCATTTTCCATATGGTTCAAAACACAAGGAACCAAAAAGTTAACAGTCTACCAACAACACCTTCCCCCAATCCCAGCTCCCCCATTCCATTCCTGTCAACCTGTATTATCAGTTTCCTGCGAACCTTCAGTATCTGTGCCATATACATATAAGCCATAAACATATATTTATATATGCCCCTTTTAGAAGACAATCCTCCCTGGATTTCTCAGTGTTCCTACACAGTCCAAGTCTCCTGCAGATGAAACCTGCCTGGCAGGATATGACGTTGGAAACTGTCTCCTCGGCACCTTCTAAGATAGTCTCCTTTCCTTAGAAGCCATCAGCTCCCATTCAAAGAGCAATAAAACCTTTCCTATCTTCCCTGGAGCCAAAGAGAAAAATTTAGGGACAGAAACCTCCTTCTCCTGCCCCAGAGAGGATTTGTTAACTTTCAGAGAAAAAGATAAGCCTAGCACTCAATCTCCAGAAGGAAATAGATGTTCCAGCTCCTATAGAAGCTCAGAGAGTCATAATTTCCGAGTTCTCCTCCAAACCTTACTATCAGTACAGGTGTAAGCATATGGTTCTTACTTTACTGCTCTGTGGAGAACTGGGTAGAGGGACTTAGCACTACCATGCTACCCTGGCTGCTATCACTGTTGAGGGGTCTGATTGCTGATTCAGAGGGCTGGTGTTTCTGCAATTATATACCCAAGCAGGGTAACATCTGAGACCCTTCAGAGTTCTGGACTTAATACCTGCTATCTTACACACATACAGCTGTATGATACTCTAAACACTTGGTTTATTTGACTTAATACATCCTGAAAAAATCAAGGCAAGAAAATTTTAATAGATCAATATGTCAGTATATTTTTAACCAATGATATTTTAGGAATATTTTAAATATCTTACCAAAAACATACTTAACTGGCAATAAATGGTCTAAAATATAGAATTCTTTAACTATTTTGTGTCAAGCTTACCCTAACTTTATACCTGTTATTCTATTTTTAGATTTTTACTAACTCAATCTTTTTCTCAATTGCAATTTTCCTATATTAAAAGAATAAAAAGTTAGCTAAAACCTTGATCTCTCTTTCTGCCAAAGAAGCAAAGTCAAATATAATAGCAGATCACTGGTCTCCATCAAAACACTCTACATAAAGAACAAATTAAAATGCTTCGAAGAAAAAAATAGCATGGTTACACCTTTTTAAAAAGCAAGCCAAATAAAACATATAAATATTCTCAAATGCACATTTTAAGTATATATAAAAGTATTTTTAAGAAATAATAAAAACAATCCAAACATTATCCACAAATATTTATTTTTTTTTTTTATTATGAAGTTTTAAGAAGTGGATTTAGGTCAAAAATAACTGACAAGTTAGGGGCACCTGGTTGGCTCAGTTGGTTGAGTGTCTGACTTTGGCTCAGGTCATGATCTCACAGTTGGTGACTTTGAGCACCATGTCGGGCTCTGTGCTGACAGCTCAGAGCCTGGAGCCTGCTTCAGACTGTGTGTCTCCCTCTCTCTCTGCCCCTCTCCCGCTTGCAAGCGCGCACACGTGCTCTCTCTCTCTCTCTCTCTCTGCCCCCCCCAAAAATAAACTTAAAAAAAATTTTTTTAAAAATAACTGACAAGTTAATTGAAATTAACATATTTGAATAAATGCCAGTAAGTTTTGGCTCAACAGTTTATTGCCTAATAAAATTCTTAACTTAAACTTAGAAAAATTATTTACATATAACTATATACATACTATATAATATACAATATATACGAATAGCTCTTATGCACATATTTAGTATCAGATAATGCTATCTTAGAAAAAAGATAAAGCTCTTATGTATGTATTTAATATCAAATAACAGTGTCTTAGAAAAAAAACACCCAAGGATATAAACATAAAGAGCTGTTTAGCTCCAGGTAATGGGATTATGAAGCATTTTAGGTGAGATTTTCATGGCTTTCTATATTTCTCATGCATTCTACAATAAAGATATTGTTCCTGTAATCTAGTTTCTTGTTTCAGTCTTTTATTTTAATGTTTATTTTGAGACAGCAAGAGAGTGTGCAGCAAGTGGGGCAGGGGCAGAGAGAGAGTGCATGTGAGTGGAGGAGGGTCTGGGAGAGAGGGAGAGAGAGAATCCCAAGTAGGTTCCACACCATCAGCACAGAGCCTGACATGGGGCTCAAACCTACAAACAATGAGATCATGACCTGTGCCAAAACCAACTAAACCACCCAGGCGTCCCTCCAGTCTCTCATAAAATAATAAAAATTCAGGAAGATCAAAGGGCACAAATTTAATACACAGAAATCAGTATTCATATATTTATATATATTATACATATAACTATACATCATACTTCTGTATTTCACATATACGTGTATTATACATAGATACACACCCATAAAATATCAATGTGTGTATGTTAGAAGACAATGAAAGAAAAGAACCCATTTACAACAGAAACTAGAGAGATAAAATATCTAGCAATATACTTAAGTGTCCAGTCATAAATGATGAACGTATTAAAACACTATTGTAGGATAAAAAAGAAAAGCTGAACAAATGGAAAAACATCAGGATCTGGGATGGGAAGATTCATTATAGAGAAGTCAACTGTCCCTAAAATAATTTCTATGAATTTAATATCAGTAGGATTTAGTCAGGGAGGGGAAGAAACCAGACAAGTTAATTTTAAATGTCATATGTAAACAACACAAATAAGCAATTCTAAAAACAGAAATATGAAGGGCTTGGACCGTTCAGATATTATATTATAAAGGCTCAATTATTAAAGCAATGGTACTGCGATATACAGAAATGAAACAGAAAGTGCAAAAATAGACCTAAATATATATTTATGAGAGTTGAGTATAAAAGGCAACATCTGGAATAATGGAAGATCTACTAATCTCAGTTGTGTTGAGATAATTATGTAGCTACCTGGCTAATATAAAGCTAAATCCATTCCTTATACCATTCACTAAGTTAAATTCCAAACATCAAAGATTTAAATGAAAAACAGAAACCATTATAACACTAAGATAATAAATACAACCACACAAATAAAGCAAAAACAATTTAATGGAGAAAGGATAGCTAAAACAATTGGACATCCACATGCAAACAAATGAAATTAGACGCTGGCTTTACACTTTCACAAGAATAACTCAAATAGATCAGAGATCTAAATGTAAAACATCCAACTATAAAACTTTTGGAAGATAACATAGAAGAAAATCTTGGTGACCTTGTATTTGGCAATGAATTTTTGGATACAACACCAAAAGCACAATCCATGAAAGAAAAAAGTGTTAGGCTGGAATTCATTATTATTAAAAACTTCTGCTTTGGGGAACATGGGTGGCTCAGTTGATTAAGTGTCTGACTTTTTTTTTTTTCTCTTTTCAAATTTTTATTTAAATTTCTGTTAGTTAACATACAGTGCAATACTGATTTCAGGAGAATTTTTAAACAATTCATCACTTACATACAACACCCAGTGCTCATCATAAGTGCCTTCCTAATACCCATCACCCACCTAGCCCATCCCTACCTCCCTCCCTCCATCAACCTTCAGTCTGTTCGCTATCATTAAGAGTCTCTTATGGTTTGTTTCCCTCTCTCTTGTTTCTTTCCACCCCCCCGCCCATATGCTCATCTGTTTTGTTCCCTAAATTTTGCGTCTGTTGTTTGTAAATAATTTATTGTCACGTTAGCTAACATACAGCATATACAGTATAGTCTTGGCTTCGGGAGTAGATCCCAATGATTCATCAATTACATACCACACACAGTACTCATCCCAGCAAGTGCCCTCCTCAATGCCCATCAACCATTTGCCCCACCTCCCCAACCGTCCACCCCCATCAACTCTCAGTTTTCTCTCTGTATTTAACAATCTCTTAGGGTTTGCCTTCCTCTCTGTAACTTATTTTTCCTTCCCTTCCCCTATGTAGGATAAGGATAAGTATTAGGATACTCAAATTCTGCATGAGTGAGAACATATGATATTTGTCTTTTTCTGACTGGCTTATTTCACTTAGCATAATACCCTCCAGTTCCATCCATGTTGTTGCAAAAGGCAAGATTTCAATCTTTTTCATCACCAAGTAGTATTCCATTGTATATATATACCACATCTTCTTATCTATTCATCAGTTGATGGACATAGGGGCTCTTTCCATAACCTGGCTATCAAGCACTGCTATAAACATTGGGGTACATGTGCATCTATGCATCAGCAGTACTGTAACCTTTGGATAAATTCTTAGTAGTGCTATTGCAGGGTCATACAGTAATTCTATTTTTAACTTTTTGAGGAACCTCCACAGTTTTCCAGAGCGGCTGCACCAGTCTGCATTCCCACCAAGAGTACAAGAGGGTTCCCCTTTCTCCACATCCTCCCCAGCATCTGTTGTTTCCTGAGTTGTTAATTTTAGCCACTCTGACTGATGTGGGGTGGTATCTCAGTGGGGTTTTGATTTGTATTTCCCTGATGAGTGAGGTTGAGCATCTTTTCATGTGTCTGTTAGCCATCTGAATATCTTCTTTGGAAAAGTGTCTATTCATGTCTTCTGCCCATTTCTTCACTGGATTATTTGTTTTTCAGGTGGAGTTTGGTAAGTTCTTTATAGATTTTTTATACTAATCCTTTATCCAATATGTCATTTGCAAATATCTTCTCACATTCTGTGTGTTGCCTTTTAGTTTTGTTGATTGTTTCCTTTGCAGTACAGAAGCTTTTTATCTTAATGGGTCCCAGTAGTTCATTTTTGCTTTTACTTCTCTTGCCTTTGGAGACACGTCAAGTAAGAAATTGCTGTGGCTGAGGTCAAAGAGGTTGTTGGCTGCTTTCTCCTCTAGGGTTTTGATGGTTTCCTGTCTCACATTAAGTCTTTCATCTATTTTATTTTTGTGTATGGTATAAGACGGTGGTCCAGTTTCATTCTTCTGCATGTTGCTGTCTAGTTGTCCCAGCACCATTTGCTAAAGAGACTGTCTTTCTTCCATTGGATACTTTTTCCTGCTTTGTCAAAGATTAGCTGGCCATACATTTGTTGGTCCATTTCTGGGTTCTCTATCCTATTCCATTGGTCTATATGCCTATTTTTATACCAATACCATACTGTCTTGATGATTACAGCTTTGTAATAGAAGCTAAAGTCCAGGATTGTGATGCCTCCTGCTTTGGTTTTCTTTTTCAATATTACTTTGGCTATTTGGGGTCTTTTGTGGTTCCATACAAATTTTAGGACTGTTTGTTCTAGTTGAGAAGAATGCTGGTGCAATTTTGACTGGGACTGCATTGAATGTGTAGACTGCTTTGGGTATACACATTATATCCAATGTGTATACCCATTATAACAATATTTGTTCTTCTAATCCATGAACATGGAATGTTTTTTCATTTCTTTGTGTCTCCTTCAATTTTTTTTTCATATGCTTTTTATAGTTTTCAGCATACATATCTTTCATCTCTTTGGTTAAGTTTATTCCTAGGTATTTCATGGTTCTTGGTGCAATTGTAAATGGGATCAATTCCTTGATATTTCTTTCTGTTGCTTCTTTATCGGTGTATAGAAATGAAACTGATTTCTGGACATTTATTTTATATCCTGCAACTTTGCTGAATTCATGTATCAGTTCTAGCAGTTTTTTGGTGCAGTCTGTTGAGTATTCCATGTAGAGTATCATGTCATCCGTGGAAAGTGAAGTTTGACTTCTTTGCCAATTTGGATGCTTTTCACTTCATTTTGTTGTCTGACTGCTGATGCTAGGACTTCCAACACTATGTCAAACAGTGGTAAGAGTAGACATCCCTGTAGTGTTCCTGATCTCAGAGTGAAAGCTCAGTTTTTCCTCATTAAGCATGATATTAGCTGTGGGCTTTTCATGTATGGCTTCTATGATGTTTAGGTATGTTCCTTCTATCCCGACTTTCTTGAGGGTTTTTATTAAGAAAGGATGCTGTACTTTGTCAGATACTTACTCTGCATCTATTGACAGGATCATATGGTTCTTACCCTTTCTTCTATTAATGTGATGTATCTATTTGTGAATACTGAACCAACCCTATAGCCCAGGAATGAATTCCACTTGATGGTGGTGAATAATTCTTTTAATATAGTGTTGAATTTGATTTGCTAGTATCTTGTCGAGAATGTTTGCATCCACATTCATCAGGGATATTGGCCTGTAATTCTCCTTTTTAGTGGGTCTCTTTCTGGCTTGGGAATCAAGGTAATGGTGGCTTCATAGAATGAGTTGAGAAGCATTCCTTCTGTTTCTATTTTTTGGAACAGCTTGAGAAGAATAGGTATTAACTCTGCTTTAAATGTCTCATAGAATTTCCCTGGGAAGCCATCTGGTCCAGGACTCTTACTTGTTGGGAGATTTTTGATAACCGATTCAATTTCTTCACTGATTATGGGTCTGTTCAAATTTTCTATTTCCTCCTGTTTGAGTTCTGGTAGTGTGTGGGTGTCTAGGAATTTTCCATTTCCTCCAGATTGTCCAGTTTGTTGGCATATAATTTTTCATAGTATTCTCTAATAATTGTTTGTATTTCTGTGGTGTTGATTGTGATCTCTCTCTCCTCTTTTATTCATGGTTTTATCTATTTGGGTCCTCTCTATTTTCTTTTTGACAAGTCTGGCTAGGGGCTTATCAATTTTACTCTTTCAAAAAAACCAGCTCTTAGACACATCAATCTGTTCTACTGTTTTTGGATTCTATATTATCTGTTCTAATCTTTATTATTTCTCTTCTTCTGCTGGCTTTGGGCTTTTCTTTGCTGCTCTGTTTCTAGTTCCTTTAGGTGTGAGGTTAGGTTCTATACTTGGGATCTTTCTTGCTTGTTGAGATAGGCCTGGATTCAATGTATTTTCCTCTTAAGACTGTCTTTGCTGCATCCCAAAGGGTTTGGACTATCATGTGTTCATTTGCTTCCATACATTTTTTAATTTCTTCTTTAATTTCCTGGTTGACCCATTCATTCTTTAGTAGGATGTTCTTTAATCTCGATGTATTTGGAGGCTTTCCAAAGTTTTTCTTGACATTGATTTCAAGTTTCATTGCGTTGTGATCTGAAAATATACATAAATATAAAATATCTCAATCCTTTTATATTTGTTGAGGGCTGTTTTGTGACTCAGTACGCGATCTATTTTGGAAAATGCTCCATGTGCACTCGAGAAGAATGTGTACTCTACTGCCTTTGGATGAAAACTTCTGAATATATCTGCTAAATCCGACTGCTCCAGTGTATCCTTGAAGGCCATTGTTTCCCAATTAATTTTCTGCCTACATGATTTGTCCACTACTATAAGTGGAATATTAAAGCCTTACAGTATTATTATCAATAATTACAGTATTATTGTCAATAAGTTTGCTTATGTTTGTGATTAATTGATTTATATATTCAGGTACTCCATGTTGGGGGCATAAACATTTATAATTGTTAGCTCTATTTGATGGGTAGACCCCTTAATTATTATATCATGACCTTCTTCATTTCTTGTTACAGTCCTTAGTTTAAAATCTAGTTTGTCTGATACATGTATGGCTACCCCAGATTTCTTTTGACTTCCAGTAGCATGCTAGATGGTTCTCCATCCCCTCACTTTCAGTCTGCAGGTGTCTTCAGGCCTAAAATGAGTCTCTTGTAGGCAGCATAGAGATGGATCTTTGTTTTTTATCCATTCTGATACCCTATATATTTTGACTGGGGTATTTAGTCTATTTACATTCAGAGTGATTATTGAATAATATGGATTAGTGTCATTATCTGAAGGTTTTGTGCTTGTGGTGATGTCTCTCGTCCTTTGTAGTCTTTGCTGCTTTCCACTCACAGAGCTCCCCCTTAGGATTTCCAGCAGGGCTGATTTAGTGGTCATGAACTGCTTTAGTTTTTGTTTGTCTGGGAAAGCCTTTATTTCTTCTATTCTGAATGACAGCCTTGTTAGATAAAGGATTCTTGGCTGCATATTTTTCCTATTCAGCACATTGAATATTTCCTGCCCCTCCCTTATGGCCTGCCAAATTTCAGTAGACAGGTCTGCTACTACCCTTACGTAGGTTAAGGCCCATTTATCCCTAGCTGCTTTCAGAATTCTCTCTTATCTTTGTATTTTGCCAGTTTCATTATGATATGTCATGGTGTTCATCTGTTTTTGAATTTGAAGGGAGTTCTCAGTGCCTCCTGGACTTGGATGTCTGCTTTCTTTCCCAGATTAGGGAAGTTCTCAGCTATAATTTGTTCAAAGAAACCCTCTGCCTTTTTCTTTCTCTCTTTTTCTTCTGGAATTCCTATATATGAATATTATTGCATTTCATTGAATCACTTAGGTCTCTAATTCTCCCCTCATGGTCTAGTAATTTCCTATCCCTCTTTTTCTCAGCTTCATCATTTTCCACAAGCATATGACTGGCTCTGGTCTGGAGAAAGTCATGCAACCCTGAAAACTGATCTTCATTCCTAAGGCTGTTTACAAGGTAGAAACTGGTTCTCTCTGTATTTTTTGTTCCTCAGTCCATCATCCAGAGAGGTTTTTCTCGTCAAAATACAGTCCCACACTTCCACAGCTTCTCTTTCTCCTCCTTTTGTCTCTCCATCAAAGGGGTTCCCCTGTTCCATGCCTACACTGCCCGTTTTATCTCTCCCAATTTGCAAACGTGCACCTCTGTCCCACCAAGCTGTCTCTGTACACCCATGGAGATGTTTCTGTCATTCTGTAGCATGGATTCCTGGAATTCCAAGTGTTTTGACCTCAATAATGTATTTGAGGGACAAGGGAAATTCTGGTTTCCCTACTTTTCTGCCATCTTGACTCTCCTGAATATCAAAGATCCGACTCTTGATTTCAGCTCAGGTCATAATCTCAAGGTCATGGGATTGAGCCCATGACCAAGCCCCACACTGGGCTCCATAATGGGTGTGAAGCCTGCATAAGATTCTATTTCTCCCTTTCTCTGTGTCCCTCCCCTACTCTTTCTCTCTCTCAAAAACAAACAAATAAACAAAACTCCTACTTTGCAAAAGATACTGCTAAGAGAATGAAAAATAAGCCAAGCCTGGGAGAAAATATTTGTAACAGGTCTGATAAAATATTTGTATTCATAAAACACAAAAGAACTCTTAAATGGTGTTGGGAAAACTGACAGCTACATGCAAAAGAATAAAACTGGACCATCATCTTATACCATGTACCAAAATAAATTCAAAATGGATTAAAGACTTGAATGTAAGACCTGGAATCACAGAACTCCTAGAAGAAAACATAGTCAGTAAGCTCTTTGATATCTGTCTTTTGGACTAGTCCCCTCAGGCAAAAGCAACAAAAGCTAAAACAAACAAATGGGATTAGATCAAACAAAAAAGCTTTTACACAGCAAAGAATATCATCAGCAAAAGGAAAAGACAACCTACTGAATGGAACAAAATATCTGCAAATCATACATCCAATAAGGAGCTCATATCTAAAATATATAAAAGAACTTATACAACTCAAAATCAAAAAAAAAAAAAAAAAACCACTGGAATGCCTGGGTGGCTCAGTCAATTAAGTGTCTGATGTCAGCTCAGGTCATGATCTCACGGTTTGTGGGTTCGAGCCCTGTGTCTGGCTCTGTACTGACAGCTCAGAGCCTGCAGCCTGCTTCGGATTCTGTGTCTCCCTCTCTCTCTGCCCCTCCCCTGATGACTGACTCCCAGTCTGTCTTTCTGTCTGTCTCTCTCTCAAAAATAAACATTAAAAAAAAAAACCCAAATAACCCAATTTAAAAATGGGTAGTGTACTTGAGTAGACATCTTTCCAAAGAAGACCTACAATCAGGTGCATGAAAAGATGCTCAACATCACTAATGATCAGGGAAATGACAATCAAAACTACAATATCACCTCACATCTGTCAGACTGGCTATTATCAAAAAGACAACAACAACAAAAAAAAGTGCTCATGAAACTGTGGAGAAAAAGGATCCTTGTAGATTCCTGGTGTGAATATAAATTGGTACAGCCACTATGGAGAACAGAGGCTCCTCAGAAAGTTAAAAACAGAACTACCAGGGGTGCCTGGGTGGGTCAGTGGGTTAAGCATCCAAATCTCAATTTCAGTTCAGGTCATGATCTTGCGGTTGGTGAGTTCGAGCCCTGTATCAGGCTCTGTTCTAACTGCGGGAAGCCTGCTTGGGATTCTCTGTCTCCCTCTCTCTCTGTCCCTCCTCTATTTACTCTCTATGTCTCTCTCTCCTTCTCTCTAAATAAATATATAAACAGCAAACGTTAAAAAAAAATAGAACTACCATATGATCTAGAAATTCCACCTCTGGGTATTTATCTGAAGGAAACAAAAACACCAATCCAAAAGAATATATGTACTCCTATATTCACTGCAGCATTATTACAGTAGCCAAGATACAGACGCAATCTAAGGGTTTATGGATAGATGAATGGATTTAAAAAAATGTGACACACACACACAATGTAGTATTACTCAGTCATAAAACAGAATGAAATCTTACCATTTGAGACAACATGGATGGACTTAGAGAGTATTATGCTAAGTGAAGTAAATCAGAGAAAGACAAATACCATATGATTTCACTTATATGTGGAATCTAAAAAAAAAAACCAAAAGAATAAAACAGACACAAAGGGGTAGGGGTTAAAGGATGGGCAAAATAGGTGAAGGGGATTAAAAAGTACAAACTTCCAGTTGTAAAATAAAGTCATGGAAAGAGAAATTCATTGGTTTGATGAGAATCTGTGAGACCATGAGGTTCTTGATCTGTGCAGAGTATTAATGTGTAACAGCGGCCTATTCTAGGATTTCTCTTGAGCCTGGCAAGTGTCCTGAACCAGTTGCCATTTCTATCTTGCTGGTCTGACAGAGTTGGGAAGGTCCAAGCCTTAGGACCCACTTTCCTTTCTTATCCAATGTTTTCCTGCCAAAACCCTGTGGGCTGATAATTCCCTTGAGGTGGAAAACGGTTTGCATTTACAACTGTAAGTTTACTCATCCTTTTAATTTATGTAAGGTTTTTAAGACAGGACAATTCTTTAAGACAGGACAACAGGGGCGCCTGGGTGGCTCAGTTGGTTAAGCGTCCAACTTCGGTTCAGGTCATGATCTCACAGTTTGTGAGTTCGAGCCCCACGTCGGGCTCTGTGCTGACAGATTAGAGCCTGAAGCCTGCTTCGGATTCTGTGTCTCCCTCTCTCTCTGCCCCTCCCCTGCTTGTGCTTTCTCTCTCAAAAATAAATAAACATCAAAAAAAAAAAAAGATAGGACAACAAATTTTGGTTTTCTACTGTCATATGAGAACATTAGGCCCCAGCAACACATCACTAGGTCAGGAAAATAAAGTGCTACAGCAAAAAAAAATTAAGTCATGGAGACGTATTGTGTAACATGCTGACAGTAGTCAACAGTATTATAATAACTTTACATGTGACAGGTGGCAATTAGACTCATTGTTGGAATAATTTTGCAACATATAAAAATACCAAATCACCATAAGGTATGCCAAAAACTAATAGGATATTATATGTCAATTATACTTCAGTAAAAAAATAAAATTAAAAATTAAAAAATAGAGGTTCTTGGTTGTCAAAAAGCCACAAATCAACCAAAAGAAAACAACCCAGTTAAAATATGGGCAAAAGATCTAAATAGATACCCCACCAAAAAAAATATATACAGATGGCAAATAAGCATATTGAAACATGCTCAACATCATATGTAATTACAAAATTGCAAATTAAAACAATGAGATACCACAACAATTGGAATGGCTAAAATTTTCTAAAAAGTTGACAATACCAAATGCTGACAAGGATATGGAGCAAGAGGAACCCATTCATTGCAAGTGCTCCTACAAAATAGTACAGCCACTTTGGAAGACAGACTGGCAGTTTCTTACAAAGCTAAACATAATCTTCCCATATGATCTAGAAATCATACTCCTAAGTATTTACCTAAATTAGTTGAAAACATCATCCATTTAAAAAAAGTTACACACCAACATTTACAGAAGCTTTATTCATAAATGCTGAAACTTAGAATCAACCAAGATGTCTTCAATAGGTGAATGGATAAACAAACAGTGGTATAACTATATGATGGGATACTATTTAGTGATAAAAAGAAATGAGCCATCCAGAAGAAATGGACAGACGTTTCTCTAAAGAAGATATGCAGATGGCCAACAAACACATGAAAAGATGCTCAACATCATCATTAGAGAAATGCAAATCAAAATGACAGTGAGATATCACCTCACGTCTGTCAGAATGGCTAAAATCAGAAACACAAGAAACAACAAGGATGACAAGGATGTGGAGAGAAAGGAACCCTTGTGCACGTTGGCAGGAATGCAAACTGGTGCACCGACTGTTTAAAATTTAAAATAGAACTATCCTACAATCCCGTAATTACACTATTAGGTATTTAGCTAAAGAATACAAAAACACTAGTTCAAAGGGATACATGCACCTCAATGTTTATTGCAGCATTATTTACAACAGCCAAATTATGGAAGCAGCCCAAGTGTCCAACAATAGTTGAATGGAAGAAGAGGTGATATATACATACAATGGAATATCATTCAGCCATAAAAAGAATGAAATCCTGTCATTTGCAACAACATAGATGGAACTAGAGAGTATTATGCTAAGTGAAATTAAGTCAGAGAAAGACAGATACCATGTGATTTCACTCATAGGTGGAATTTAAGAAACAAAAAAGTAAAGTGGAAAAAAGGGAGAAACCAAGAAACAGTTGCTTAACTATAAATAACAAACTGATGGTTACCAGAGTGGAGGTGGGGGAGGTGGGGGGGTAGGGGGGGATGGGCGAAATAGGTGATGGAGATTAAGGAGTACACCTGTGATAAGCACCGGGTGATATATGGAATTGCTGAATCACTACATTGTACATCTGAAACTAATATAGCGCTATATGTTAATTACACTGTAATTAAAATTTTTAAAAAAAGAAATGGGCCATCAGACCATGAAAAGACATGGAGGAAAATTAAATACATATTGCTAAGTAAAAGTAGTCAACCTGAAAAGGCTAAGTCAGTATGATTCCAACTATATGACACTCTGGAAAAGGCAAAACCACAGAGACAGTAAAAGATTAGTGGTTGGGGAATGGAAGAGAGGGATAAATAGGTGAAGTACAGGAGACTTTTTTAGGCTAGTGAAACTATTCTGTTTGATACTGTAATGGTGAATACATGTCATTATACATTTGTCAAAACTCACAGAACTGTACAACAGAAAGCATGAATCCTAATATGAACTATGTACTTTTGTTAATAATGTGTCATTATTCATTCATTAACTATAACAAATGTACTACACTAATGCAAAATGTTAATGAGGGAAACTGAATACAAAGGAGAAAGGAGGTATACCAGAATTCTCTTCACTATGTGCTCACTTTTCTCTAAACCTAAAACTGCTCTAAAAAAACAAAATCTAGGTCATCCTCTAAACCTGAAAGGGTAAGAGACTGGTAGTGGTGTCTTTTACACTAGCAACCATATCTCAGAGATAATTCCTAGTGCCATAGGCAGAAATTTACAAATTGCAAAACCTAGGTTTGATTTACTAATTCTTCTCTTCACTAAAGTTGTTTGTTTTGCACAAAATTCTAAAACTGGAAAAAATGGAGAAGGACCTAAGATGATGGAATAGCAGGAGGACCCTAGGCTTGCCTCGTCCCTGGAACACAGCTGGATACATATCAAATCATTGTAAATATCCAAGAAGTTGACCTGAGGACTGACAGAATAAAGGGCAAAGCGAGTGGGGGAGAAGAGCCACATCAGGGAAGGTAGAAACTTCAGAGACATAGTTTGGGGGAGAAACAGATGGCAGGTGCTGCAGAGGGAAGGAGCTCTGGTCACGGACAGAGTTCAGACAGACAGAGACAGAGGAGCGCACAGGGGTTCACACAAGGAAAACACTTCCCCAAAACCTTTGGGAAAATGAGAGGGACTGCTTTTGTGAGCTTTTATGACCAGTGGGGCTCAAAGACTGGAGGAGTTTTGGAGGTCCTTGGCAGGACTGATGTGGAGCCCATCAGGTGCTACAGTATTCCTGTGAATAAGGGCAGATAGCCTAGGAGCAGATGGTGGGATCTGAGGATCCCCTTGGACTCAGTGCGAGAGACGGTTCCCCATTCTTGGAGCATACCTGGGAGACGTGGCAGTGCCATTCTGGGGACAAAAGAGCCAGCAGCCACCATTTCCCTTCCATGCCTCTCAGCATAGGTGCAGAGACACCTGCTGGGGATGACTAACCGGAACACCAGCTTTTTGCTGTGCTTTCCTCCAAACTCCACAACTCCGTGCTTTGATATGACTGTCCTTCCGGGACAGACCTGTATCAGTTCCAGAGTGGCTACACCCTCCCCCAGAGGACCGGTATAGCTCCCCACCATACCACATCCCTACAGTTTGGAGTTTTAAAACTCAGTGGCCTGGTTGGATAGACCCCAAGATGCACTGTACCGCTAGGTGGGCAGACAGCCTAGACACAGCCAGGGATCTGAGAGATGCCTGGGACACATGAGAGGAGATTGTTCACACTTCTGGAAGGGCTTCCCAGATAGCAGTGGGCTCAAACTTCCCTCTCTAGACATGAGAGAAGAGGCTGGCACCATATCCCTCCCCAACCCCTCAGCATAAACTAACTTCACTAAGCAGTACAGCAAGAACAGTGGCAGCCTAAACCACTTACACCAATCCCTATCCCTCACCCCCACTGTACTCTGCTGGTGTTATTTCTTAGGTAAGTGTGCCTGAGAACCCCAGCAGTAGGCTCATCCCCCAAAGATCAGCACAAATCCCCTGTACGCACCAGGTCTACTAACCATAGAGTTTTGCAAAACTTCAACTCTAGTGGAAATAGCATCAGGTCTCATTAAACAAGGAGACTAGAGCACACCTAGTTAAAACTCGCCACACTCTGGCCAAGGTCCAAACACTTCCTCGCTGCAGGCAAGGAGAAAGTCTGGGAGAACTGACCTGAGAAAAGAGCCATAAAACACAGCAGCAGAGTACTCAAGCACATACAACAGACACACATCCTGAAGCATCAGGCTCTGGACAGTATATGACAGCTTCTTCATAAAGCCATTATTCTCAGGAGCAGGAAACATAACAGGCTTTCCTAAAACACAGAATAAGAGACCTAGACAAAATGCCAGAAAAGGTCATGGCCAGGGATCTAATCGAAACAGACATAAGTAATATGCCTAATCTAGAACATAAAGCAATAATCATAAGGATACTAGTGGGGCTTGAGAAAAGCAGAAAAGACACTAGGGAATCCCTTACCACACAGATAAAAGACCTAAAAACTAATCAGGCCGAAGTGAAAAATACAATAACTGAGATTTGAAACCAACTGGATGTAGTGACTACAAGGATAGAAGCAAAGGAATGAATAAATGATATACAAGATAAAATTATGGAAAATAATGAAGGTAAAAAGAAGAGGAAAAGAAAAATATTAGACCATGAATGTAGACTTAGGGAACTCAGTGACTTCATAAAGTGTAATATCATTCATATCATGGGAGTCATAAAAGAAGAGAGGGAAAAGGGGACAGAGGTTTATTTGAGGAAATGACAGCTGAAAACTTCCCTATCTGTGGAAGGTAACAGACATCCAAATCCAGGAGGCACAGAGAACTCTCATCAAAATAAACAAAATAAATAAATAAACAGCAGGCCAACACCAAGACATATCATAGTTAAATTTGCAAGATATAGACACAAAGAAAAAACCCTAATAGCAGCAAGACAAAAGAAGTCCCTAAATTACAAGGGAAGACAAATAAGGTTAGCAACAGATCTCTCCACAGAAACTTGGCAGGCAAGAAAGGAGTGGCATTATATATTCAACATACTGAATGGGGAAAATATGCAGCCAAGAATACTCTATCCAGCAAGGCTGTCATTCAGAATAGAAAGAGAGATAAAAGGGTTTTCCAGAAAACGAAAAGTAAAGGAGTTCATAACCACTAAACCAGCCCTGCAGGAAATATTAAAGGAGATTCTTTGAGTGGAAAAGAAGACCAAGGGTGACCAAGACTAGAAAGGAAAAGAGAAAATCTCCAGAAATGAAAAAACAAGTAATAAAGTGGCACTACATTCATAACTACCCATAATCACTCTGAATGTAAATGTACTAAATGCTCCAATCAAAAGACATACGGTGTGTGAATGGAAAAAGAAAAAGAAAAAGACCCATCTATATGCTGCCTATAAGAGACTCATTTTAGACCGAAAGACACCTGCAGATCAAATGTGAGGGAATGGAGAACCATCTAGTGTCAAAAGAAAGCCAGAGTAACCATAATTATATCAGACAAACTAGATTTTAAGCCAAAGACTATACCAGGAGATGCAGAAGGGTACTATATCATAATAACGGGGTCTATCCAACAAGAAGAGCTAACAACTGTAAATATTTATACCCCCAACTTGATAGCACCCAAATATATTAATCGATTAATAACAAACATAAAGAAACTCATTGAAAATAATATAGTAATAGTAGGGGACTTTAACACTGCACTTGTATCAATGGACAGATCACCTAAGCAGAAAATCAACAAGGAAACAATGACTTTGAATGACACAGTGGACCAGATGGACTTAACAGATATGTTCAGAACATTTCATCCTAAAATAGCAGAATACACATTCTTTTCAAGGGCACATGAGACCTTCTCCATAATAGATCACATACTAGGTCACAAATCACATACTAGGCCTCAACAAGTACAAAAAGATTGAGATGATACCATGCATATTTTCCTATCACAATGCTATGAAATGTGAAGTCAATCACAAGAAAAAATTTAGAAAGTCCACAAATATATGGAGACTAAAGAATATCCCACTAAAGAATGAATGTGTCAACCAGGAAATTAGAAAGAAAATAAAAAATACATGGAAACATATGAAAATGAAAACAGGATGGTCCTAAAACCTTGGGATACAGCAAAAGTTGTCATAAGAGAGAAGTATATATATAGTAATACAGGCCTACCTCAACAAGCAAGAAAAATCAACCACACCTAAAGGAGCTAGAAAAAGAACAACAAATGAAGCCTAAAGCCAGCAGAAGGGAAATAATAAAGCTTACAGCAGAAATAAATGATATAGAAACAACAACAAAAAAAACCCAGCAGAATAGATCAATGAAACCAGGAGATGATTTTTTGAAAAAATTAATAAAACTGATAATCCCCTAGCCATACTCATCAAAAATAAAGAGAAAGGACCCAAATAAATAAAATCATGAATGAGACAGGTCACAGATATATAAACAATTGTGAGAGAATATTATGAAAAATCATATGCCAACAAATTGAGCAATGTGGAAGAAATGGATAAATTCCAAAAAACATATAAACTACCAACTGAAACAGGAAGAAATAGAAAATTTGAACAGACTGATAACCAGGAATGAAATTGAATCAGTAATCAAAAATCTCCCAACAAAGAATGGTCCAGAGCCAGATTTATTCTTGGGCAAATTCTACCAAATATTTAAAGAAGAGTTAATATCTATTCTTCTCAAACTATTTCAAAAAATAGAAAAGGAAGGAAAATATCCAAACTCATTCTACAAGGCCAGCATTACCCTGATACCAAAACCAAAGACCCCACTAAAAAAGACAACTACAAACCAATATTCCTGATGAACATGAATGCAAAAATTCTCAATAAATACTAGCAAGTTGAACCCAACAGTACATTAAAAGAATAATTCAGCATGATCAAGTGGGATTTATTCCTGGGCTGCAAGAATAGCTTGCAAATCAATCAATGTGAAACACCTAATAAAAGGAAGGATAAGAACCATATGATCTTCTCAATAGATGCAGAAAAAGCGTACATCAAAATACAGTATCCATTCTTTTTTTTTTTTAATGTTTATTTTTGAGAGAGGGAGAGAGAGAGAAAGAAAGAGAGAGCACATAAGTGGGGGAGGGGGAAAGGGGGGGATACAGAGGATCTGAAGCAAGCTCTGTGCTGACAGCAGTGAGTCCAAACAGCATCCATTCTTGATAAAAACCCTCAACAAAGTGGGATAGTGGGAATATACCTCACCATCATAAAGGTCATATATGGAAGACCCACAGCTATTACCTTCAATGGGGAAACACTGAGAGCTTTTACTGTACGGTCAGGAACAAGGCAGGGATGTCCACTCTCATCACTGTAATTTAACCTAGTATTGGAAGTCTTAAGCCTTAGCAATTAGACAACATAATGAAATAAAAGGCATCCATATTGGTAAGGAAGAAGTCAAACTTTCACTATTTACAGACAACATCATACTCTATGTAGAAAACCCAAATGACTGATACACAAAATCAGTAAAGTTGCAGAATACAAAATCAACATATAGAAACTGTCTGCATTTCTATACACCAATAATGAAGCATCAGAAAGAGAAATCAAGGAATTGATCCCATTTACAATTGTACCAAAACAATAAGACACCTAGTAATAAGCCTAACCAAAAAGGTTAAAGACCTGTACTCTGAAAACTATAGAACACTTATGAAAGAAACTGAAGAGTACACAAAGAAATGGAAAAGCATTCCATGCTGATGGATTAGAAGAACAAATATTGTTAAAATGTCTATACTACCCAAAGCAATCTACACACTTAATGCAACTGCTATCAAAATACCTCAGGCATTTTTCACAGAGCTAAAACAAACAATCCTAAAATTTGTATGGAACCACAAAAGACCTTGAATAGCCAAGCCAGTCCTAAAAAGCAAAGCAAAGCTGGAAACATTACAGTTCCAGACTTCAAGCTATATTACAAAGCTGTAGTCATCAAGACAGTATAGTACTGGCACAAAAACAGACGTATAGAACAGAAAACCCAGAAAAGGACCCATAACTATATGGTCAACTAATCTTTGACAAAGCAGGAAAAGAATATCCAATGGAAAAAAGTCTCTTCAACAAATGGTGTTGAGAAAAC
This sequence comes from Acinonyx jubatus, assembly GCF_027475565.1. Classification (NCBI taxonomy): domain Eukaryota; kingdom Metazoa; phylum Chordata; class Mammalia; order Carnivora; family Felidae; genus Acinonyx; species Acinonyx jubatus. The sequence goes on from NC_069386.1 coordinate 98,201,303, forward strand.
TAGACAGCAACATGCAGAAAAACGAAACTGGACCACTTTTCATACACCATACACAAAAATAAATTCAAAATGGATGAAAGACCTAAATGTGAGACAGGAAACTACCAAAATCCTAAAGGAGAACACAGCTAACAACCTCTTTGACCTTGGCCAGAGCAACTTCTTACTAGACATGTCACTGGAGGCAAGGGAAACAAAAGCAAACATGAACTATCGGGACTTCATCAAGATTAAAAGCTTCTGCACAGTGAAGGAAAACAATCAACAAAACTAAAAGGCAGCCTACGGAATGGGAGATGATATTTGTAAATGACAAATCTGATAAAGGGTTAGTATTCAAAATCTATAAAGAAATTATCAAACTCAACACCCCAAAATAAATAATCCAGTTAAGAAATGGGCAGAAGACATGAATAGACATTTTTCCAAAGACACACAGATGGCCAATAGACACATGAAATGATGCTCAACATCACTCATCACCAGGGAAATGCAAATCAAAACTATAATGAGTGGGGTGCCTAGGTGGCTCACTCAGTTAAGTGCCTGACTTCAACTCAGGTCATCATCTCATGGTTCACGAGTTTAAGCCCTGCATCAGGCTCTGTGCTGTCAGCACAGATCCTGGAGCCTGTTTTGGATTCTGTGTCTCCCTCTCTCTCTGTCCCTACCCCACTCGTGCTGTTCCTCTCTCTCTCTCAAAACTAAATAAATATTAAAAAAAAAAAAAAAAACTACAATGAGGTATCACTTCACACCTGTCAGAATGGCTAAAAATAACAATACACAAAATAGCAAATGTTGGCAAGGATGTGGAGAGAGGGGAACCCTCTTAGATTGTTGATGGGAATGCAAACTGGTGCAGCCACTCTGGAAAACAGTATGGAAGTTCCTCAAAAAGTTAAAAATAGAACTACCCTACAACCCAGCAATTGCACTAATAGGTATTTACCCAGAGGATACAAAAATACAGACTTGAAGTGGCACATGCACCCTATGTTTATAGCAGCACTATGGACAATAGCTAAATTATGGAAAGAGCCCAAATGCCATCAACTGATGAATGGATAAAGAAGATGTAGTATATACACACAATGGAATATTATTCAGCCATCAAAAGAATGAAATCTTGCCATTTCCAACAACATGGATGGAGCCAAATATCCTATGTATTAACTAACTAGAATTTAAATTAAAAACTTGAAAATAAATAAAATCATTTAAGTGTTTTTTAAAAATCTTGAAACTGGGGCACCTGGGTGGCTCAGTCGGTTAAGTGTCCGACTTCGGCTCAGGTCATGATCTCACGGTTTGTGAGTTCGAGCCCCATGTCATGCTCTGTGCTGATAGCTCGGAGCCTGAAGCCTTCTTTGGATTCTGTGTCTCCCTCTCTCTGTGCCCCTCCCCCACTCATGCTCTGTCTCTCTCTCTCAATAATAAATAAACATTAAAAAAATTTTTTTTTAAATCTTGAAACCAAAAAAATAATAAAATTGGAAAAATATTTTAAAAATAAATAAAAAATAAATAAATGAAAAACCAAAAGCTATTCATTTTTTTAAAGGGGTAAATTCCTTTGTAGCAATGGCATAAAGGAAACCACAGTAAAGCGTATCATTTACAAGTCAAAAGAGAAAAGATAAATTTGCACAGATAATTCTTTAAATAAAAAGGAAATTCACAAGGTAAATGACAAACTTGGTGTAGGAAAGATAGTTTGATTCCCTCATATAAAGTATCTAGAAGTTAATAAGAATAAAGTTCAAACATGATAGAAAAATGGGCAAAAGATACCAAACAGCAGTTCATTTCAATGAACAGTACGTAACTGCAAAAGAGTACTGGAGGGAGAAACTCTTGCCAGACACTGGTTATTTCAAACTGATGGTTTTAGCACATAAAAGTAGGATGACAGAATGAAAGGCATTTTTTCCCTCATGGTTATTTGGAAGGTGCAGCTATGATATGGCACACGATTTAACACAGTCCTTCAACATTCTAAATATCACTACTGAAAATTTTTGTAAAATACTATATTTCACAAGTCATTTTTCTTACATTTTAAATTAAAATGAGGACATTACCTCTTTACAATTCTTCTTTCTTGAAATTTATTTTTCCCCCTCAGTTTCTTCTTCCCATAAGTGTTGGTCTTGTGTAGAATGCTCCCTGGATAACTTGTATGTTGACAACACCTAGACCTGTACTCCCCGAGGGCTCAAATCCCCACAGCTGCCTACTCTAGACTCAGGTCTGATGGGCATTCCCTTGTTAAAGTAGATTCCTCTTCCCCTGTTAACCTGTCCTTCCTTGCCTACTTCAGATGTTGATCAGAAAGGATTTGGGATAGAGTGAGATTGGAAAGACAGAAAAGAAGAGATTAGGGATTAACTAGATTTTTAGTTTTATGATTGTAAGCAAATTAACTTTTACTAAATCCAGTTAATTTCACCTCCTAAGCATTAAAAAGAAAATCCCCTCTTTGCTATCTTTATTTTATCTCCCTAGATTACATAATGGACACACAATGGTTTCTATGTGTGCTTGGACTTCACAAATCTGTCTCACACCCACCAGAAAAAGCTTTCAAGTACTATTCTGATCATATCACTTATCTGCCTAAAATCCTGTGTTGAGCAATCAAGTGTTGAGGTGGTCAGTTAGGACAGTGAGCCAAACTTAACAATCAAGCCTTTATTCACCTACTGTGATAGCAAGAGCCAGAGGCCAAAAGAGAGGCACCAGCTCCACAATGTTCCATTCCTTGCCCCACTGACCATGGGTTGGCATTAGGCCAGAGTCATATGGGTGTAGTTCAGGTGCAGGGAGGCATTGCATTCCCAGGGGCCCCAAACAAATGGCTCCTGACTCTTTATGGACTCTGGGGCTCAGGAGAAAGAAAGGGGGAGGAGCCAGAAGTGGAATGGTACTAAGTGGAGAAACGTGTCTCAACCAAAGACCCTTGATAAGGTCTTAGTGGAAGCACCTAGGAGGTGCCTCAGCCAAGGTCCCTGATAATGAGGCCTTCGAATAGAGACACTTGGGCTAAAAATACAGGTGTACCCATGAGCATGTCTGGCCTCAGGGACTGGAACTGGTGAGGTGCTTGATAGTTAGACCTTAACTTTCTCTAGAAAACTGCAATGCAGTGGGCATGCACCAAGTCTGGTGTGGGCAGGACACCTTCCCCCATGAGGCCTACCAGACAAAGCCTGTAAATGCCTGTTGTCAGGCCTGATAGATGACACAAAGATTCTGGCCTGGAGCTGAACTCCTAACTCTTCAGTGGCTACCCCAAAAGCCACAACTTCTTTACATGGTAAACACATATCTCTTCATCTGACCCCATACCTACTTTTCTGCTCCCATGTCCTGCTTCACATTTCATACTCCAGTAAAAACTGCCCCCTCCAAACTATTCTAACCTCTATGCATTTGCTCACAGTGTCCCCTGATCTCCCCACCTTCTGTTTCTTCACCAAGCAAACCCTCACTTATCCTTTAAGAGTCATCCCAAGTGCTACATCCATCAGGAAGCCTTCTTAACAAATATCCACCCTCCTTCTAGACACAAGTAACCATTCTCTATGCTGTGGATCCTTAAGCCTTATGCATCAAACTTCTATTTTACTTACTACATAATATTTTCTGTTTATGTATCTAACAAAACACTAAATTCCTAGAGAACAGAAGTCATATATTTTTCTATTATGTATCCCCAATGCCTACTGAGTATCAGGTACATAGCAGAAACATGGGGAATCATCTATTTGTGGAATTAGTATTCTATGAATCAGCATTAGCACAGCACTAGGAATAGGACACTACTACAGCAGGATTGAATGACACAAGCCCCATGGGGTAACCAGTTCCCAGCATCGACAGCCTCTCCACACTAAGGCCCAATTGTTTTAAAACCACTTTGTCAGCAGGTTGTCCAACATGGGCCTGCTGCTCCAGGATTTGCTATCAAACTTGTCAAAGACAATCTTAAATCTTAGTATTGCCTCCCTAACCCTCAAAGAATCTTCTTTCTCTGTCTCTTCACCCTCTCATATCTGGGTCAAAGATTGTCATCAGGCATCCACTGTAAAAATGGCAGAAACTAGGGAGCTTCTTGAGAACAAGCATCATATCTATTAAAACTAGAACTTTGCTAAGCTTTTTATGACCCCCACCCTGAAGACACCTTTCTCTAGCGGGGGGAAGTCTCTGCACAGCCTAGCAGCTCTTTGGAATTCCTCTTCAAAAGGCCATTGTTCACCCTCTACAACTGGCTTCTTGGTCTACAGGCCTTAGACTCCATGGTTATCAACGAGTTCTAAGAACTTTTCATTAATATATAATTAGTACTGGAACATTTAAAAGTATCCATTTGCAAAGTGATAACCACAACCTTCCACCTTTATGTTTGTGTCTTGTCGTTTAACTTTCATCCAATTTTTATGGGAATCCAGTCAGAGAGAAGAAAGAGGGGAGCCAAGCAGAAAACAAACACACTCAGTGTCAGCAAAGGTCTTAGTGGCCAAGAGTCCAAGCGCAACATTAAACTGGAAAAGTCCACGTTAACTTGTGTCCCTAATGAAGTTGTAGTTTCCAGCTGTGTCACCAAAGAGAGTATCAGACTTCATTCAGGAGGAGACTGCACAAATGGACTCCACATAGGCCTAAACCCCAGGTCTAAAGACTCCATGCCATAGAAGTTAAATTTAGATTCACTCTCTCTCTCAGTAAACACTACAATGTGTGTTGAGACTATCTGCACAGTTTCTGTACCTACTGACCAGGCACAGAGCTACAGACTCCAGAAAAATCAGGCTGGGGTCAGAAGCATGCCAGACATTTTAAAACTCCTAGTGAGAACAGCAAAGACAAACTTCTTACCTGGTAAAATCCTTACTTCACAGGTACATTCAAAAGCAAAAGCAATACTATGACCATGTGGTCCTGCTGTGCCCTCTCCTACTTTTATACAAAGATGTATCTGTATCCTTTGCCAGTCAAGAAATTTTAGATCCTCTATGTAGGAAGACAGACCAGTAATTTGTGTGAAATTAATGCCTATGAATATAATGTTAAAACCCTAAAATATTTTAATGGGTTGTGGTTTTCTAAAATGAAATCAAGAGATTGTTAACAATAAGTGAATGAGTACCCCCTATACTTACAAGAGAACATGAGCAATGATGGCATTCACGTCAAACAAGGTATCAGTAGGGAATTCTCTCAGTAAGATGTTGCCCCTATAAAAAAATTTTAAAAAAGCATTACAAAAATATTTCCCTGGAACTGATTTTTCTTGTCTCTCTAATACAGTAGGTTGTAAGTTCTTTGATGTTAAGAGCCTGGGTGTTATCCATTATCCCATTCACCTATCAGCGTGCTGACAGTAAAATATGCACAAATATTTATTGAATATACGTTCAATAAATATGTTGACTTGGAAGAGTGTAGGCCCAGAACTTGGCAAAAAAAACTAGGAAAACACATGAGTCTCAACACAGCTTCCTACCAACCTCCTTGTCACATACACACAGATTCCCTAAATGGGCTGGGAAGGAGACAAATAGGAGAGACAAACAAGTGTCCTCAGCAATTGGTCTGAGGAGACAGTATCTGTCCTCACTTCTTAGGCCAAATCCCAAGAGTTTGACAAAAAGATTTTGAGAAACTTCAGAGAGACTAGCAGACCAAAGTGGAGAGGAATCTGTAACTGGGACATTGGCAGATGTCTCAAAAATACCTTTCTTTCACACCCAAATATGGACCTGAGAGATCTACTCAAAACACTAACTTTGTTAAATGCTTACTTTCCAGGCACTTATAGTAGTAGTTTACATAAGAATTCTCATGTAATATTCAAAACAAGTCTGTGAGGTAGCTGTTATACCTATTTTAACTAATTTTATAGCTAAAGAAGCTAAAGTTCAGATAACAAATCTAGGACTTAGACCATTTGCTAAACTTCATATAATCCCCCATGCATACAACTTTATCCTGGCTTAGTGATATTTTATATATTTTAATATTCTAGAAGTATAGCTTTAATTTGGCTATCACACTCAAAAACAGTTTACCTGAATAAATACACTTTCATCAAATCCTTTTCTTTTCCACAGTATCTTGATGTTTCTTCTTTGACACAATTAACCTTTAAAAGATTATATTTAAGGTTTAGAGTATATATCAAAAGGTCAAGTTTCTTGGTTATGGAAACAAGAAGGAAAATTAAACAGTAAAATCTGTCTCCAGGTCAAATTAAAAAAAAAATTTTTTTAATGTTTATTTTTGAGAGAGAGCGAGAGCAAGCACGAATGGGGGAGGGGCAGAGAGAGCGGGAGACAGACTCTGAAGGAAGCTCCAGACTCTGAGTTGTCAGCACAGAGTCCAATGCAGGGCTTGAACTTGTGAACTGTGCGATCATGGCCTGAGCCGAAGTCAGACGCTTAACCAACTGAGCCACCCAGGATCCCCTCACATTTTTTATTTTACTTTTCTTTCTGATTTGTATTCTATAATTGCTCATTTATTCAAGTGGGTTACCTCAGAGAAAGAAAGTGTTTCTATACCTAAGAGTTATATTTAATTATACTTAAGAGTTTAAATTTAATTCAATCTTATGGAACAAGTACGAGGTAACCAGGTAGAAAAGGAAAGAAACCATTTAGGCAGGACAAAAAATCATGAGCGAAAGCCAAGAAGCAGAAGTAAGTGGTAAGTTGAGAGCATGAAAGCATCTCAGCAGCTGGAACACAGGTACGGCAGATACTGCTGGTTTCTATTTTTTTTTCCTTTCTTTTTAAACATTTGTTTATTTTGAGAGAGAGAGAGAGAGAGAGAGGCAGAGAGAGACAGGGAGAGAGAGACAATCCCAAGCAGACCCCGCACTGTCAGTGTAGAGCCCAACATGGGGCTCAATCTCATGAACCACAAGATCTTGACCTGAGCTGAAATCAAGAGTCAAATGCTTAACTGACTCAGCCACCCAGATGCCCCACTGCTGGTTTCTTATCCAAAATCCATCCTTCCCTTTTGTTTTATTAACAGAACTTCCCTAAACACAAATGCCCCCAGTGAAAGACTTTTCCAGGTTCCCCAACAACTATAGATGGCCAAACAATGTTATGGAGAAGTTACTGGGGTCGGATCAAAGAAGGTTCGTAAAGAAGAGCTGACGTACACTTTTCCTACTTCTTCCTGACAAAAAACAGACAAGACAGTGCCAGCAGTAATTATGGACCATGAAGCATCTTTAAAGGATAAACCCTTGCTGAGGATGATGCAACAGAAACAGCAACGTGAAGATGTAATGGAAGGCAAGGAAACACAAAGATAAGCAGGAAAGTTAAACGAGTATCACCTCAGTACAGGGCAAGGATGAATGAGATCTGAAGTAAAGCAGAAAAGGACAGAAGAGATTTGAGAGATTTCTCACCAATACAGTAAGTAAAACTAGGGAGAAGACTGAGCATGTGTATGCAGTAGGGAATAAAGGAAAAAAGAAGGAGATAAAAAGAATGAAGAGGTTTCTAGATGGGGCAAAGGGTAGCCACCAACAAAATTTGCACTAAACTAAGGTTAGAAGAAAAACAGTCATTTCATTTTAGATTTTGTAAGTTTTGGTTTTGTTTTTTAAATGGGTTGGTTGTTTTGTATGTGTGTCATTCAATTTAATTTTAATGGAGTTTGAGGAAGCAGAATGACAACTAGGGAAGCTACATTTGTTTTCAAAAGCTACAAAAGGAGAACTGATACTCAGAAAAAATATCAGGAATAGAGAAATTAGAATTAAAAGTTGGAATACTGCCATAACCAAAAAGAGTGAATTTTAGCATATGTAACTTTTTAAAGAATTCTTTAGGGGTACCTGGGTGGCTCCATCAGTTGAGTGGCCAACTTCAGCTCAGGTCACGATCTCGTGGTATGTGAGTTCGAGCCCCACATTGGGCTCTCTGTTGTCAGCATAGAGTCCGCTTCAGATCCTCTGTCCACCCCACCCCGCCCCTTCCCCTGCTTGCATTCTCTCTCTCAAAAATAAACACTAAAAAAAATTTTTTTTAAGTCAGAGCATAGGGGATGGTTGACATTAGGACAATAGATTTTTTTTTCCATTCAGCCGTTTAACATATATATGAACACCTACCATATGTTAGTCACTCTTCTAGTCACTGGGGGCACAATTAAGTTCCAAATAAAGATTTTTATCTTTAGAACTTACATTCTAAAAGTAGAGACAGACAATTTTAAAAACTAATTAATATGTAGCATTAAGTCCCACAAATTAAAAAAATAGTAAAGGGATAGTATGTAACAGGACATTTTATACAGGTAATCAAGGAATGCTTGGCGGGGGGAGGGGAGGTGACCTTTGCACAAAGAACTGAAGCAAAGTAGTGATGCATACTATTATATAAGTATGTTGAAAAGAGGAGTTCTGACAGAAGAGAAAATACTTGCAAAGGCCTTGTAGAAATAATACATCAAGCAGGTTCAGGTAACAAAAAGATGACTTGTAGGTGTCAGGAACAAACTGAGCAGGTTGGAGAGGCAGAAAAAGAAATGAGAGGAAGCCAGTGTCCATACGAGTGAAGAGTTTCAAGTTTATCCTAACTGTAACAGGAAGCCTTTTGGAGGAGTAGCAATGGGACCTGACACATTTGACTTATGCATAGAGAAGAATTTAGTAGGACAAGAGTGAAAGGAGAAAGGCCAATTATTAGAATTGGTAGTTTCCCAGAGGAGAAGTCATGAAGGTCTGGACAACAGGGGTCAAAGTGGAGGTGCAGGAAGTGCTAAGATTTGGGAAGTTTTGATAGTAGAACCTAAAGGTTTATTGATGGGTTGGTTATGACAAAGTCAAATATGATTCAAAAGTTTTTTGTTTTAAAGTCTACTTTGATATAGTAAGATAACTATACCAGCCTCCTTTTGGTCATCACTTAATGATACATCTTTTTCCTTCCTTCAATACTTTGAAGATATCTGAAGACTGACTTTATTTTAAGATGCATTTCTAAATAGCATACATTTGGGTTTGGTTATTGCACCCAGCTTGGCAATCTTTGTCTTAACTGGAACATTTAGTACATTTATATTTTAGTGTTTTCTTCATCTACCTCTGCCTCCTGAAATCTTAACTTTTCAAGACAATCTCAAAATGCTACTTTTTGTAAAGTCTTTCCAAAAACCATACGTGACCTTCTGCCATGACAATCAGATATGAGCTTCCCTTCTTTAAACCTCAGTGGCATTTTATCTGTATCTCATATTACAACGATCATGTTCTGCTACTTATTGAAGTGATTTGTGTTTAACTCCCCTATTTAGGATCTAAACTCTCCAAAGAAATAGACTGGGTCTTTATCACATATCTATCTAAAAAACTAAATGAAGCAGCTCATTTCAATGTCATAAACATTTACCAAATATTTATTATGTGCAGAGAGTGAGCTAGGTACTTAATATTTGTCTGCCTTATTCACCAGTCTTCTTTCCACACAGCTTAGCATCCTCAACTGTAAAATCAAGACTTTACGTTTTGTTAGTTCATAAAGGCAACAACACTCTAGGCATGAACTTTAATATTCTATTTTAGTTACCAGATATACAGTTACTAGTTACTAAATAAATAGTATGATTATCCCTTTTGAATGTCATACCAACTTAGTATTTCATCTCTAAACTTTAGTCTAGAATTTTATTAAAAGCTGCTCAAAGATGAGCACCATTATCATTCTAGAGTGTAATCAGCTGTTCAAAGTTAACCCACTTACATACAGAATTAAGAAAAGACTTTTTTTTAAGTGTTTAGCAGTGACATAGAAATATAGAATTGGTCTTTTCCCCTGGTTCCTCACACATTCCTAAAACCCTTGTTATTTCCTGAGTGACAGGAGGGCTAGGAGTATCTTTTGTTCTAACACTTGGTCTTTAACCCCAGTTCCTTATAGAAGAGCTTCTAAGACCCTTGGAAACTCCTAGAGTATCTTTTTGCATGCTAAAACACTGATCACTGGGGGGCCCTAGATAGCTTCAAGATGGGGGCTGCTCACTAAAAAGACAAAGGCATGATTAGAAGATTGAACTTTCTGCCCCATTTCCCATCCTCTGCGCTAGAGATGAAGCCAATCACCAGTGGCCAATGATTTACTCAATCGTGCCCACATAATGGAATCTCCATAAAACCCCTAAATAACAGGGCTTGAAAGCTTCCAGGCTGGTGAACACATCTAAGTAATGGGAAGGTGAAACACCCCATACTACAAGAGGACAGAAGCTCCTGTGCTCAAGGCTTCCAGACCTTGCCATATGCATCTCTTACATTTGGCTGTTCCTGAGTTCTATCACGTATAATAAACCAGTAATAGTACACAAAGTGTTTTCTTGAGTCCTGAGAGCCATTACAGCAAATTATTGAACAAGCAAGGAGGGGGTTTTGAGAGCTCCCAGTTTATAGCCAAGTCAGACAGAAGCTGTAGGCAACCTAAGAATCTACTCCCTATGATTGGCATCTGAAGTAGAGGGCAATCTTATAGGACTAAGCCCTTAACCTGTGAGATCTGGGTTACACGGGTGGTCAGTATGATAAATGACTGGTGTAGAAAACTCACACATTTGATGTCAGAAGTGTTCTGTGGATAGAGGGAAGAGTTTCCCTTTAATAGGCAAGGTTAGTTAACCTTTCTATGCTTCCTGCCCTGGGAACTCTAGCTGTAGGGACCAAGTGGATCAGCAGCCATCTCTCAGAAGCAGAAGGCTAATGAACTAAGAAAGAATAAATGTACACAGAAAGTCAGGTAGACACTAATCTGACAGAATTTAATAATCACTGGGTTACTAATCATTCAATTTTCTGAGGTACAAATTCTAAGATTAAAGTAAATGAAAAGCTCATGTAGCTATCTAATCCATGATGCATGTGGAAATTTTCCATAATACTCCATGGCAAGTTTGAACATTTTTTGAGAAAAAAATTAAATACGTCATTTCAAGTTAGGCTGTTTTGACTTTGTCCTAAAAATAAAGGAAAAACTGCAACATAAGCAATTATAAAGACTTAGAAGAACAGAAAACAAAAAATACTTCAATTGCCTCAATTTTGATACTTCAGTTTGTGCTAATAGAAATTTAATAAATAGTTGAATGTGGAGATCTACTATATTTGTCAGGCAAAACAAAGCAAAAAAGCCTAAGTATAGCATTAAAAACTGAAACAGTTTATAAAACAAATTAAGTTCTAAGCTAACAAAAAATTCTGAACAGCTTTTTTCTTTATCTACATGTACTAATTTACACCATAATCTGGAGGTATCTTCTGTGCTTCTGTTTTTTTTTATGAAAAAAAGGTAGAAAAAAAATATTTTTCCAGTTTGGAAAAAGATCTGAAACGTAAGTATTTTTAGATACTCAGCATTAAGTCATATAATTATAAAATGTTTGTCACTAATAATTTAGTAACAAAAAAATATCTTTCTACCTTTGCAACTGAAATTCCAAAGTCCTGGAGAGGTTTAACAGCCTCATTCAGTTCTTCAAGAAATATGGAAGTTCTTGGAGAATCTAAAATAAGAAATGTTTTATGAATGTTTTATGGCTCGCTCCTTAGGAAAGATGAATTTTTAAAATTAAGGCCCAAAGCTGCAAACTGAAAAAGAAATGGATTGGTTTGCCCAACAAGTATATACAATACAACCAATGATCAAGTAAACATACCTGGTTATATAATTTTACACCCTTACTTCTTATTGCCTCATTATTCTTATTTCTAATGTTTTTATGATGATTTTAATTTTGTAAGTGAATTTTTAAAATTTCTAAAATAAGAATAAATAAATGTTTAATTCAAAGCTAACATTCGGCATTATTTTTCCAAGTTTCCATATACACAACACACATGTATACATGCACAAAACTTTTGAAATGATTTTAAAATACCATTTTCAAATCACCATTATAAGAACCAACAGAAACGTGGATTAATTTCACTTACTAATTCCAGGAACAGTATTTTTTAAGGCATAAAGACTTAAATGAGACCATTACATTTTTAGTTATGTTCAATACTTACATTGGTTAATCAGTGTAATTAATGGTATACTAAAGCAGAGTATTAAATAAAAGCATTACTAATTCTTCACTTAAAGTTTTAAAATACTTTAAACATATCCACTTGCTAAAAATGTCAAGAAGTATACTTTCAGAAATGACTAGATGAGGGGCACCTGGGTGGCTCAGTTGGTTAGGCATCGGACTTCAGCTTAGGTCATGATCTTGCGGTTCATGGGTTTGAGCCCCACAACAGGCTCTGTGCTGATAGCTCAGAGCCTGGACCCTGCTTCAGATTCTGTGTCTCCCTCTCTCTCTGCTCTGCCCCTCCCCCACTCACATTCTGTCTGTCTCTCTCTCAAAAATAAACAAACGTTATAAAAAAATTTTTTTAAAGGACTGGATGAAATTCAGGTGTTACTCTACTAATAGCTAATTCTTATCTGGTATTTACTAAAGACTAAGTCACATGAATAAAGTCATTTAATCCTCACAACAAATTTATAAAGTATTATTTCCTCATTATGGATGACAACAAAAACACAGAGAGGCTAAGTGATTTAACCAAAATCACACAGAAGGTCAACTGGCACAATCATGATTTAAACTCAGGCATATATATTTTAGTAACAGCTTTATAGCACATAATACTAATTTTGACAGTATCCCAGCAATACTACTGATTAAACAGCAAGAGAAACATCACAAAAATCACGTCAGAATATAAAAAATACTTACCGGCTTGACAAAAATAAGCTAAGGAGGCTTTTCCCGGTTGCAATGTACTGAAGTATTTCTGTGGGCTCAGTTCTGATAGAGAGTCTACTGCTGACTTATAAAAAATGCACATCATGACAAAAGAGATGCCAACTCTATATATATTGAAACTGGAAGACATCATCAGCTGTAGTTGTACATGGGCAGGAGATTTTTGTCTGTATTGTTCACTGCTGTGTTCTGTTGCCTAGGACAATACCTAGCAACGGTAGGTATTCAACAAAGTTTTGCTGAATAAATTTGTTAAACAAATGAATGAAGTAAAATCTGCAAGAAGAATAATGTAAGACATTACTTACGTATTTGATTTTGTTAATACTTTCCTATTTCCTTCTAGTAAACATTTGAGAGGGATATCTATAATGACATTGATTTGATAATACAATTGATTCTGGATACTTGCAAAAGATATCAAAGATATGCAGAAAATACAATATGAAATAGTTTATGTTTAATAGATCTTTACTAGAGTATGTTAAGCTAATTGTCATTTTTAAGGGTTCTAAAACTAAGTCTCAAACCTTATCCAATCCTTGTTTTAAATTGGTCATTTTATCTTTCTCTACCCAAAGTAGATTTACAATGAATACTCAAACAGTTATTTCATACCATTACCATGGGAGTGAGGCATCCAAAACCTACATCTATTATGTTTACATTCTTTTTACTTTAAATTTCCTGGAAGATAGCTATTAAAACTATTTAAGGGGCACCTGAGTGGCTCAGTTGGTTGAGCGACCAACTTTGGCTCAGGTCACGATCCTGCAGTTCATGAGTTGGAACCCCACATGGGGCTAGCAGCTATCAGTACAGAGCCTGCTTAGAAACCTCTGTCTCCCTCTCTCTCTTCCCCTCCCCTGTCATGCATGCATGCATGTTCTCTCTCTCTCAAAAGTAAATAAAAATTAAAAAAAAAACTTGGAAACCAATTTGACAATAAATTTCATATTAAAAAAACTAATAACGTTCCTTCTAAATATAGTTTTAATTTTATTTGTTTATAATTTTTTAATGTTTATTTTAGAGAGAGAGAGGGCGCGCACGCGCACAAGTGGGAGAGGGGCAGAGAGAAAGAGAGCAAGAGAGACACAGAATCTAAAGCAGGCTTTAGGCTTGAGCCATCAGTACAGAGCCCAACACGGGGCTTGAACTCACCAACAGTGAGATCAGCTGAAGTCAGATGTTTAACTGACTGACCCACCCAGGTGCCCCATAAATACACTTTTTTAAGTATAAGACTTAGACTTATACAGCTTAGACATTTAAGTATCTTTTTCAACCCAAGTTTTAATTCAACTCTACCTTCTGAACTCAGACTTGTTTTAATACTCTCCTCTCTTCTTCCATGCTGCACTTACTTCCATGCTGTCCTCTACATCTGTTGTCAATTCTTTGTCTCCCATTTTGCCACTTTCAAATTTCTCTCCAACAATTTCTTCTTTCAGGAAGTTTTCCACTCATGATCTATAGTATCTAAGTTCTAAAAGAAGACAGTTTAGGAAAATATAATATAAAAATATCATACTTCCAGAAGGGAGAGACATACCCACAGGTATAGGTGAGATTTTTAATTTTTTTTAATTTCAAATAGAACCCCTACCTTTCAAACAAAAGATCACTATCTCAAAACAAGAGACAGAAAAAAAATAGCAAAAAATTACTCAGAATGAGAGGGGTAGACTTTCTGTAAGAAATAAAATAATAAAAGAATGAAAATTTAGGGAAAATTGTACTAGATACTTAATCTGCTTTCAATACGATCAGTAAGCATATAATACCTCTCCTTTAAAAGCAGGTATTCCTAAAAAAGGAGCTAATTACTAATTACTTAACATTCTTTTCATTAGAGCTAATTTATATCAGTGAACAAATTTGTCATCAATATTTAATAATGAGCCAAGAGTTCAAAAATTCAAGTAGAATGAGTGAGGACTGTGAGTGAGAGGCATATAAAAAAGTAATTTTAATGATATAATTAGGGAGTATCCTTGGCATTAACATTGATTACACATTTTAGCCATTTTAAACCAGTGTATTTTAAAGCCACTTTATATTAATGAGGATGGTTTAAAATAGGTCATTCAATATTTTCTTTATTGGGGGGAAGGGAAATGCATGCATCCTGAGGCTAAGGGAATAACTATATAATGTATTTACTATATGAAATAACCAAAACCTAATTAAAAATGAACCTTTTAAGTAAAAGTACATTTGAACGAGTCAAGTATAAATATAATTTTTCCTGGACTTGTGGTTATAATTCAGTTATTTTAACACTAAATTGGGCAGTAGGGTTAACACATTATTTTTTCCCCTAGAATGAATTTTGTAGCAGTAAAAGGTCTAACTGCACATTCAGTGCTAGAATACTTTCCCACATCTATCTCATTGGACAAATGAAATTATAGATGTTGAAGTACTATGCATTTGGTCAATTAGAGATGTTGGTGATTATTCTGACATACATATTTTCAGGGATAGGAATTCATTAGTAACTATAACCTTTGCAATTTTTCCATCTTTGATAAATTTGATTATTTAAGTAATTACTTAAAGCAGACAATATTGCAGAGATCAACCAGAAATATAGTTTATGAGGTCTTAATAAAATAAACACTGAATAATGATTTAACCAAATCTATGACAACCACAGTTCAGAGGATGGGGAGAAAGAAAGTAAGGGAACATACAATTAGTGTGGGAAAAGAAATAAAAGAGATAAATCTTCACTTTCACAAGACCAAAAGCCAAGTTTATTGGAAATAGGAAGATGAATGCCAAAAGAAATAGGGAACAATTGAAATAATTCCCCCTAAGGAATAAAAAATTGGAGGGGGAAGACACCAGGGGACTTTTGAAGTCTTATATAAAACCATCTGACTCTTTAAATACCTTTTCATTTTGATTGAAAAGTTAAAGTCATTCTATTTGGACTATATCAAAATAAAAAGCTCTGCACAGCAAAGGAGACAGCTACCAAAACTAAAAGACAATCTACTGAATGGGAGAAGATTTGCAAATAACATATCCAAGAAAGGGTTAGTATCCAAAATATATATAAAGAACTTACACAATTCAACACCAAAAAAACCCAAAAAACAAAAACCAAAAAAAAACCAACAAAACAAAACAAAAAAACAAAAAACCCCAAGTAATCCAATTTAAAAACGAGCAGAAGACATGAACAGACATTTCTCCAAAGATGATACACAGATGGCCAACAGACACATGAAAATACGCTCAACATCACTCATCATCAGGCAAATGCAAATCAAAACCACAATGAGATGTCATCTCGAACCTGTCAGAATGGCTAAAATCAAAGCTCAAAAAACAACAACTATGGGCAAGGATGTGGAGAAAAAGGAACCCTCATGTACTGTTGGTGGGAATGCAAACTGGTGAAGCTACTGTGGAAGACAGTACGGTTCCTCAAAAAATTTAAAATAGAACTACCCTATGATCCAGTAATTGCACTATTGGGTATTTACCCAAAGAATATGAAAACACTAATATAAAAAGATATATGCACTTCTATGTTTACTGCAGCATTACTTGCAATAGTCAAATTATGGAAGAAGCCCAAGTGTCCATCCATAGGTAAATGAGTAAAGAAAATGTGGTATGCATATGTAAGTATGTACATACATACATATATATACATACATACACCCACATAATAGAATATTATTCGGCCAAAATAAACAATGAAATTTTGCTATTTGCAACAACATGGATGGAACTAGAGGGTATAATACTAAGCAAGTAAGTAGGAGAAAAACAAATACCATATGATTTCACTCACATGCAGAATTTGAGAAATAAAACAAAACAACAAAGAAAAAAAGAGAGACAAATCAAAAAACAGACTCAACTACAGGGAACAAAGAGTTACCAGAGGGGAGGGTGGCAGGGGAATGAAACAGGTGAAAGGGATTAAGGATACACTTATCTGGATGAGCACTGAGTAACATATGGAATTGTTGAATTGCTACACTGTACACCTGAAACTAATACAATGCTGTATGTTAACTACACTGGAATAAAATAAAATAAGAATTAAAGTTGTTACTTGTATGTAATCAAATCTTCCATAGCTTCTACTCATATTAATCCAACCTATCCTTGTTGGGCCACAGAAGACTGTTCATTTCACATGCATGGAAAATAAAATGCATTTGCCCAGAGACATGTTCTCCACATAAAAATATCTTTAAATTAAAAAGAAGAGAAATTTTGATGGGAAAGGGTGGGGAATGAGAAGACCAGCAAGAAGAGAGTAAAAGCAAAGATACAAAAGGTACTCGGTGACTTTTTCCCTCCAGTAGGTAGAAGGTAGAATAGAAAACAATACTTAATGATTCAAAATCTAAATATCAATAAAGAGATGAATACCTTGAGAAATGTGACATTGGTACCTTGGTGTAGTAGTTCATTGGTATGGGGTAAATAGTTCCAGTTCTGTAGAAGTTGAGATTACACTTAGCTTCCTGCACCTCCCACCTGTAGTGAGTTAGCTGTGCCCACTGTGTGACTTAATCTGGCTAATAAATGTAAGCAAAAGCTCATGTTTCTTTCAGGCAACAATTTAATAGCCAGTGTGTGATAGGGCAGGATTTATTTTCTTCTGTCACAGTCATTAAAAATGCTCAATTTGTGGCTGTTCCTCAGCATGAGTCCCAGAATGAGCACAACAGAGAACCCTCACTGATTTGCAATTAGCATGTGACTTAGGAGGAAATCAACCTTATTGCCTTAAGCTACTGAGATTTGAGGGGTCATCACTACAGCATAATCTAGTTTATCTTCACTATTATACAAACTAGAATGAGGTGCTACCTTAACAAGAACCCCAAAACATTGGCTTAGAGGCCAAGAAGCAAGGACCGTTCAGGATCTAATCAAGGAAACTTTCATCAGAGACTGGAGCTTGGCAATCCACAGTAAGGAGTGGCAAAACATTTGCTGAAACGGTCACTATAATAATTTGGAGGTGACACATACTTAATGAATTTATAATGAGCATGTACCCACAAGCCACCAGGCTTGTGTGGCTAATGAACCTCTTTATGGCCCTAAGAGAGGAGGCTGGTAGTCAGAAGATGAACACTATGTGATAGTTGCTGTTGGTTATGTTTAATAAGATATTCAAAGAAAGGTAGTCAAAGAACCACTGCCATCCAAGAGACTAGCTGGTTAATACTTACACAGTCCTTTAGCCCCCACCCTTCTACTGTAAGAGAGCAAGCTGACAAGCTGCTCAGCCATGGAAAGGGGCCATACTATCCAAAGCCAACTTCAGATGTGGCCAAAGATAATAAAGACGGAAAGACCTCTTGCAGAGTAAAGCCAAGGACCATGGAGAACTATGCCCCAGGGCATATGCCAGAATATGAACTATTCGATACTGGTCTACAATAATGAGATAAAGAAATTGAGAACAAATGTCAAAAAGTTTTTATAGTCCTTTTTACACAGTTTTGTGTTTTATGAATCTAAAAAATTTTTAACAGGCTTGTCATGTGCTAGGTGTTTTCATTTTATTTTTCTTATAATTCATTTTTATTGTATTTAACAAAAATTCAAAGTAAATTGGAATTTTAAAAAACTGGTCATTCTTAGCAGATAGTTTGAGAAGCACTGACCTAGAGAAACCAGTGAACAGAACAAAAGCCCTAACAATATCTGCCCAGTGATATTTCAAAGTTGCTACAGTCTAAAGTCTGGTGTATGTCTTCCATTCTTCCCCTCTCCAAATTGGCACATGTATTATAGTTATTTGTCCCTACACTATCCTATGTATCCAAGTGGAGGTGGGAAACAGGTAATTTATAATGTCCTAAGACATTAACACTACTGGGCATTACTTAGAGATCCTGGACTGTTGAGCTTGGTACAGTGATTGAATGGGATTTGAGGGGTATATCCATTGGGAAGGGCCAAAGATGAATTACATGTAAGAAGGAGAATATCTGTTGACAAACATGGTGGATTGTTCAAATGTTTCTAGTTCTCTACACATGTTAAAATTGTACTTCTCCACTTCCTTGAAATAGGAAGTGACTTGATTTGGCCAATGAAATGTCCAGTGACATATGTAACTTCTGGGAGCTTTTAAGAGTCAACATAGGGGCGCCTGAGTAGCTCAGTTGGTAGAGCATCCAACTTTGGCTCAGGTCATGAACTTGTGGTTCATAAGTTCAAGCCCCACATCAGGCTATGTGCTGACAGCTCAGAGGCCTGGAGCCTGCTTAGGATTCTGTGTCTCCCTCTCTCTCTGCCCTTCCGCTGCTCATGCTCTCTCTCTCCCTCCCTCTCTCAATAAATAAATAAATAAATAAACATTAAAATTTTTTTTAAAAAAAGAGTCAATATACATGGGGGGGGGGGGTGGTCTGGGTGGCTCAGTCAGTTAAGCACTCAACTTCTGCCAGGTCATGATCTCATGGTTTATGAGTTCAAGCCCCACGTCGGGCTCTGTGCTGACAGCTCAGAGCCTGGAGCCTGCTTCCCATTCCATGTCTCCCTTTCTCTCTCTCTGCCCCTCCCCCGCTCATGCTCTGTCTCTCTCTTTCTCTTAGGAAATAAACATTAAAAAAATTTTAAAGAAAGAGTCAATATATACATTTCATGAATCACAACTCACTTTTCTTCTGCTATAATGAATGATAACACTCAAAATGAGGCCTTCTCAGGCACCTGGGTGGCTCAGTCGATTAAGCATCTGACTTCAGCTCAGGTCATGATCTCATAGTTCATGGGTTCGGGCCCCACTTCGGGCTCTGTGCTGACAGCTCAGAGCCTGGAGCCTGCTTCAGATTCTCCATCTCCCTCCCTCCCCCCCGCCTCTCTGCCCCAACCCAGCTTGTGCTCTCTCTCAAAAATGAATAAAAATTTTTTAAAAATGAAAAAAAAAATGAGGCCTTCTCTGTTGAACCAAGTCTCAGAAAGAGGACAACATAAGGCAAAGCTCCCAGATAACCCAGAGAGAGCAGAAATTAAACACTTGCTTTAAACCACTGAAGTTTGGGGGTTGTTATTACAGTATAACCCAGCCTAGCCTTATCGGTTTTAATAATAGCTAAGGGGAGAGTGACTTGAACATAAATACATACACTAGATTTTTAAAGCAGAAAATGTGAAAGAATTCACAGGAAATTGGGGCGCGTGGGTGGCTCAGTTGGTTAAGCGACTGACTTTGGCTCAGGTCATGATCTCACAGTTTGTGAGTTGGAGCCCTGCATCGGGCTCTGCACTGACAGCTCAGAGCCTGGAGCCTGCTTCAGATTCTGTGTCTCCTCCTCTCCTGACCCCTTCCCTGCTCACGCTCTGTGTCTGTCTCTCAATAATAAATAAATGTTAAAGAAAAAAAAAATTCACAGGAAATTGACCCAATTTCACTATAGGGAAGATTCTAAAAGAGAAGAGGACTCTTTCAAATGCAATGGACTATAACCACAACAGGTGTCAATACTAAAAGAAGGCGGAAGTCATAGGCAAATATTTGCCAATAGTACACACATCTCCCAACTACATGCAGACTCCTACCCTTAGAGCCTGGAGGGTCCCCTCACTTCATCAGGATAATGTTCCTGTCAGCACTAATCAGAGTTGGTATGCAAGAGGTAAGTTTTGCCTCATCCCTAAACTCTAGACACGTATGCCTGCACAAGTCATTTAAAGTTGGAAAAAATGTGAGAATTAAGGTCAAATACAAAAGTATGACAAACACTGTAAGCATGGAACAATGAGACTGTAGTACAAAAAGAGCTAAAGCTTGCAAATAAAATGCATCAAAATTTTGTTCAGCACCTGAATACTGAGAGAGCCCCCAGGGGGCAATGAGGAGGAAAAATTTCAACAGGAAAACTCATCTCCTTGCAGGGAGGGCAGGAGGAAGGATCTGCCTTCATGTGTTCCACAGCTGGAGCAGCTGGTGAGTGACTCTTCCCACTTTGGGATTGGGTCCTATTTATAATAATACTGGAAAAAAAGTTCTCCTTTTAAATGTTTGAAGACCACTGTGCTAGAATAATGTACCCTTCTAGAACAATATTCAACCATTGTGCATTTGAACACTTTCATATTTTAGAGTATCAAGCAGCAAGTTTTTCTAGAAGACTTTGGTTAGTTTCCCCTTTATAGACTCAAATTTCCCTTATGATTAACAATAAAACTAATGGTTTCCCACGCAAGAAAAAGAGGAAATTAACAACTGTAAACATTAAACAAATTATACCAAGATCTGTGGGCATCATTCTCTTGGAAAAGACACATTTTTTATTGTGCAACAAATGGAGCATATAATGCTTACAAACTTCCTGTAAGAACATTCTGGCAAAAATTAGCTTACAATTTAATGCTGCTACTAGAGAAAACCTGCTCACTGAACCAGCCTCAAATAAAATGTTGATTAGTTCTCAGTGCAGTTTATCAGCTAAGACTCGGTGCAGGCCAAAAAAAGACTCAACATCTCTCCACTTCACAGCCCCTTCATGGCAGCTGGGGCAAAAACCTCTATCTGCCCCAACTGCATGCCCATCATGCACCCCCAAAAAAGGAAGAAGAAAAGAGACAGCTATCTGGACTTGCTCTGGGATAAAAAATTTCACAAAACTATTTCATAGTAAAACTAGTATGGGTATTATCCTGATGTTGTTTACTATAACTCTGAGTAGAAAATATAAAAGAAACAGACTTTCATGGTGAAAGTCTATTTGTGAACTGAAACAGGTACCTCATCATTATGGAAGATACAAAAAAAAAAAAAAAGGCATGTCAGGGAATAAGAGGTTCCCCTGATTGTGATGAGTGCCTAAAATCACCAAACTCTGAGTTCATGCTTAATTTACGCAGTTACGCACATAACTGCTTAACTCACTTTAACTCACTGCTGCCATAAACACTCTGTGGCAATTCAAAAAGAACTGTGTGAGTGCCCTAACCACATTCTCGTAAGTATCTTGTAAATTCCAATAAACATGAGATCCTTCTCTAAAGTGTGGATGTTGGATTAGACCTATTAATTTCTTTCAACAAGTTGTACACTACTCTAGGCTGCAATGAACAGCCTGCTCAGCTGACTGCTCCGCTGCATCTGAGGGATCCACATAACTGTGCCAGGCCTGAACGTCTATCACAGTCTGTCCTATAAAGAATCCAAAACACACCAGTATCTGGCGCCTGGGTGAACCACTGTCCCAGAATCTGTAGTACAAAACGGACTTTAAAGTTCCCTGAAGATCACTTAGCTTGGAAAGAAGGTAGCAACACTCCTCTTGCACAAAACATTAGGACAAAGTATGGTGAGTTAGGGCAGGCAGAGTTGGTGGAACCAGTACATGTAGCAGTGTCTTTCACGGGATACTGAATCTGTGATGTGCCACTCATTCTAAGGAAAATACATCATTTTGTGTCACTTTGCTCATTTTATTACCAAACACAAGAAAGAAAAAAAGAAAAAGTCAGCAATGTCATGTCAGTCCATTACAGGTTGGAAGTTCCCTCACTTATTTGCAGTAATAACACAGCATTTGTTTTGCACCTCCTGAGGCCCAAGAGTAGCGCCACCGTCCACCGAAAACAGGACTAAGGTTTGAAGGAATACGTGTGGAATTTAAGAAGTACAAGCTATTCTACTTCTTCCTAGACAGTACGTTCATCAACGACTTACAGTTCTCTTTCTGCCTTTTTTCTCTAAACTTATGTCCAGAGCATCTTTCCAAATTCTAACTTTCAAAGACCCACATTCCTCCTACTCACTTGTCGCTTGGACCTCCATCTCATCCTAATACCCCTCTTCCTTTAAGAGACATTTGCCGAGGAAATGTTTTGCTTCAAGCTTCATTTCACCCTTCTCATTCCATCCTCTCTCCCCACAAAGGGGTCATGTTTTTCTCGCCGCTTATGCAGGGGGAAAAAAGAAGAAAGCAAAGCGGCCCTCAGAAGGATCCGGGCGAGGCCCCTTCTAAGCCAAACTCCAGAACTCGATGGTGCGGCCCATCCGTGCTGGCGGAAACCACAGCCCCCTCGATTGAGGGACCAGCGCTGCCACTTACCTGCGGAGACCTGCGGGCCAGACCTACCCGGAAGGACCCGGACTGTTCCCGCAGCCAACAGTTGCCGCCACGTGAAGAAAAGGCAGAAGGCGGCACCGTGCCCCTCTGGCGGGCAGCGGCTAACCGATGCGCCCACCTACTAGATAGAGCGCAGCACTCAAGCCCTTCACACTTACTGCCACCACAGCACGGAGGGGTCGACCTGCAAAGCAAAAAAAAAAACAAAAAAAAACAACCCCCAAGGCTCCTCCCTCTCCTCGTGCTCCCTACGTGCGGCCTCTCCAACCAATGGGAAGCGCAGGGGGCGGAGCGAAAGCCGCCCCAGGTGACAGGCGACTACCGAGTCCTCCCGCCGGCGCGAGCTGGCCGTGTAGTTGCCGGGCCAATCGGCAGTGTGGGTGGGGAGTGGAGGGGAGGGAGAAGGCGAGGAAAGTGGGTATCCAATCAGATCTCAGAGCCTTCGAGCGACGGGTCCTGTGGCCCGTGGCCTTCCGAGTGCAGCGCGCAGGGGGCGTGCCCACCTGGGCCAATCGGCGCGAGCCCACGGTGCGGAGCGAGCGCCTCAAATGCTCGGGTTTCTCAGCTGATTGTCTCCAGCCGAGAGTTGTTTTTTGCAGCTACCGAGCGGAGCCGCAGCAGGAGGAGCCGAGACCCCCAGAGGGGGGGGGGCGGGCGGGGAGAGGAGGCGGGGTCC
This sequence comes from Acinonyx jubatus, assembly GCF_027475565.1. NCBI lineage: Eukaryota > Metazoa > Chordata > Mammalia > Carnivora > Felidae > Acinonyx > Acinonyx jubatus. Next base: position 98,224,877 of record NC_069386.1, read on the forward strand.
GGAAAACCGCGGCTGCTCTGCGCGGGGCTCCGGGTCCTGTCACGGCGCTTCCTGGGGTTGGAGGTTGGGGTGGGTGGGGGGTAAGGGGGAAATCCTTCTCCCCCTCGACGGCGGCTCCGAGTCCGGCCTCTTCCTTCCCGCGCTCTCTCGCCCGCTCCCCAGCCCCCTCATGAGGGTGCCTGTGCCGGGTCCGGCGGCCGGCCGCGAGCCCTCGACGCCCGGAGGCGGAGGCGCCGTCGCTGCCGCCTCAGGCGCCGCGGTGCCGGGCTCGGTGCAGTTGGCGCTGAGCATCCTGCACGCCCTGCTCTACGCCGCGCTCTTCGCCTTTGCCTACCTGCAGCTGTGGCGGCTGCTCCTCTATCGGGAGCGGCGGCTGAGTTACCAGAGCCTCTGCCTCTTCCTCTGTCTCCTGTGGGCAGCGCTCAGGACCACCCTCTTCTCCGCCGCCTTCTCGCTCAGCGGCTCCCTGCCCCTGCTCCGGCCGCCCGCTCACCTGCACTTCTTCCCCCACTGGCTGCTCTACTGCTTCCCCTCCTGTCTCCAGTTCTCCACGCTCTGTCTCCTCAACCTCTACCTGGCGGAGGTAAGGCGGGAGGACGGGCATGCGGGGCCGGGCGGGTGAGCGGGGCCGCTACGATCAACTCGGGCTGAGGGCCGGGGGGAGGGGGGAATCGGACAGTGAGAGGCGGACCCGAGAGCAGCTTGGGGAAACTGAGGCACGCCTGGAGTGTGCGCCAGTGTTCTCGCCCTAAACTTAAGAAGCGGATTGACTCGGTTTCTCAGAGGCTGGCGGGGTTGAGTGAGTGAGAGTGTGGGTTCCGACAACTTGAAACAGGACAACCCTTTGTTCGGTGTTTTGGCCCTCCGAGGTAAGGTGTTGGTGGCACCAACAAAGTGGCATCGCAAGAAGTAGCGGCCCCGGTAGCTCCGCCAAAGCTGGACTGTGTTGAGAGAGGTTGGATGCTGAGGTAGCAGCAGCTCTGCTGAAGCTGGACTGCTGCCAGCCATTACGTCACCAGGCAGAGCTGTTCCTCTGCTATTGTTGCTGCGTTTCTTTTATTAGAAGCTTATATTCCCTCCTGCATCTCCTTTCCTGTGGCTCGATAAGCCTCACACAAATTCCGTTCGATAAGTTCCCCAGCAGGGTTAATGATCGATAACCGATGCCGAGGGTCTGTATAAAGACCTCCGTAACGCTCTTAATGTTGGCCCCACTTGCTCCATGCTTTGGCTATATATCCTACCTCTTCTATTCTAGTGGTTTATTTAGAGCTAATTAAGATAGAAAATACGAGCTTAACCTATGACTGTTGCGGAAACAAACCACTAAACTGTTTTTGCAATAACTTAATAGCTGGAACCTAATCACACCCCCTTTCTCTTTTATGGGGAATTGCTGGTTGGGTTGCATTGTTCTGCAGCGCTTAGGTATTTCACCCATTTCAAACAGGTTTGAGAGTGGAAGGTTGTCAATCATGTGTGTCAGCTAGTGGAATTTAAGCCACAGAATTTTGAGAATTCCCCAAAAACTCTCCCTTCCCCTCCCCCACCAAAAAAAAAAAAGGCTTGAGGAGGGGTGGAAACAAGGTGACATCATATGCTTAATACTGACTAATATAGAACAATATTGGTCTATGCAGCTAATCCTCTCAAAGGCTTTTGGAGATGATGAGAATTAACATAGTTCTGTGCAAAAGTAAAAAAAAAAAAAAAAACATTTGAGGCAGATTGTTTATATTCCCTGTGTAAACCAACTCTTTTCTCCCATAATAGATGGGGAAGTAGAATGCATAATTTTAAAATTACAGTCATAACTTCAGCTTTTTACCACACTGAAAACAACAGTTGAAAATAAGAAACAAAACTAATTTAACTTGAATTCTTTTCCTTCCCCACCCTTTGGAAGTCCAAGCAATATAACGACAAAACCGAAACAGTAAAAAGCAAAAGTAAAAAGCATGGATAATCATAAATCACATAATCATGCCGTAGTCATGTCACTTATTTGATGATGTTCTCATCTCCTAGTTGTTGTTTAAGCTTCTGTTTTAACACTTCTGTCCTTTATAGTTAAATCGATACATTGTGTTCTTCCTGACACCATTTCTGATAGAATACCAGAGACCTCTCATTTGTTTTACTCTAGCTTCAGATATAATTTACCTGAAAGAGACTAGCAATTCGTATGCCATGATCATCAGATAATTTGTTTTTCCCCTATACATTTGGACTTATAAAATCATATTAATAATTCACTGTAAAAATATTAAGCATTTCATAAAGTAGCCAAATACTCATTTTTTTTACCTTTTTTTTACCTTTTTAGATATAAGATATGCTACAAAGGGCGTAAATCTTAAGTGTACAGCTAGGTGAAATTTTATGCGTGCCTACACTCGTGTTACCAGCACCCAGACTAAGACAGACGGCATTTCTGGTGCCCCAGAAGATTCCCTTGTGCCCTCTCCCAGTCATACCTCTCACCTTGAGGTAATCACAAAGTGGCTAAATACTATCACGATAGTAAAAGCGTCTATAGTGAAGTTCAAAATTATGAAAGTATGCTTCTACAGCATAAACTGCATCATATCTAGATTGGGTTTTCATACTTTTAATTGCTGATGTTCCAAGCTAAATGAGGAAGAATTAAAAGTCTAAAAGTCTTGCTAAGGGAATCTTTTGTTTGTGTGATGTACTTTTCAAAAAGCAGTAAAACACAATAAACCAAGACACTGTAATTCAGAAAGAAGATAGATCAAAGCTTTTTCCTTTTGGAGTGTCTCCTAAAATTATAGATTGTCTATGCTTCTCTTTTTATAATGAAATTAACAAATTTAAGACACATAACTGTACTTAAAACAACAAATTTTCAACTGAGAAAGATATCTTGACCAAAAACCATTTCCTTATTCATTAGAAAAAAATCCAGAGGAATCTGTATTTAAAAGAGAATTTGAATTTACATTATTAGAAGTACACTTTCAATTGATCCTTCTGAATTAATGAAGCTTTTTCAGTGAGTTCTTGGTATTGTAGAAGGATGGTAGGGAAAGCCTATGTAGTGGCAAATAACAAAACGTAACTGACATTTGATTTTTTTTTTTTTTTTTACCAAAAGATCCTATACCTGTTTGAATAGTTGTACTTCTTGATTACCAAATCACTCTCTTTGCTGTCATTAAATGCCAATTTCATCTTACTGTCAGCCTCTTTAAAGCACTTGTTGCATACATTTCTCACTGATTAAAAACATTCTAACTTTAAGGACTTAGTTACAAAGAACCATGGAGCAATATAAAAATAAAGTTAGAAAAACAACCATTACTACTTTGAATGCATTTTGGTGGTTCGTCTAAAACTCATTCAGTTTTCAAAAAGTTGAAACTACCTAAATCACTCTTTCTTTTGTTGACTACACTTGAGTGGAATTGAGATAAGGACAAGTAGCCCTTTTGAAATAACTAGACTTTTCAACTTAACCTCCTGGAGGCAGATAGTTGGGGAAAAAAAAAAAAAACTGTACACTAATCTAAAAACACCTACTAAACTTTTTCTGGCATGATCAATAGAACAGGGACTTTACCAAAAAAAGGTTCACACTCCTGCACTTTTACCAGGGAAGACTTTAGTCTTTAAAATAGATTATCTGATAAAAAGATGCTACCTACCACTGGAACAAGTAAAAGCACTTAAGATGAGAGTTGATAGTATACTATCTTTGGAGTATTGTTATATACCCCAGAATCAACGAGTTCATCTTCAAGGCCCATGTTAACATTTTTTTCTTGCAGTTTTGTAACATGATTGCCAGTTGCTTAATTGGGATAAAATATGGTGACCTAATCACAATGCCAAAACAACCAGGAAAATTAAATTTAGGAAAATTAAACTCCTACAATCATGGATGCTATCATTGTGCCTGACAATGAATACATTCTTCCAAATACCGATGTTAGGTCAAATAGTGTGTAGTTAAACTTACATGTACTAGGGTGTCGTTATAATGTTTTGTGATTTCTCACAAAAGCATTCCACCACCAAAAATGGAAATTCTTTAAGGATAAGTTACTTTATTATATTTTTATCTCATGGCAGCTAGAACAATGATGAATATATTATTGAATGACAATCTGGAAAAGGCCAAATCTAGAAAATATTTAGCCATCTAAAATTTGGACATTAACTTCATTTTGGTGAACATTTGAAGTAAATTATTTATGTACTTTCTAAGGTCTTTATGTTTTCTACTGAAAAGCTTGCTTATGGTATGAATGCCAAGATTCTTTTGGATTATTGTGACATAACTAGATAAAAGTTCATTTTGGTTACCACAGGTAAAATATTAGTAATGAAACCACTTTAATATATCTGAGTTTTGCTTAGCAATACTATTTTTATATCATGGTAAATGGCACATAGTAATTAGGACTTTGCTAATTTGGTTTCAACAAAATCTATTAAATAGAAAAGTCTGTAAAACAAGTCTCACATCATGAGTCAGTTACTATTTGCTGGAAATAGTGGTTTTAGTTCAATGTTGGATTTTGTAACATTTGTCTTCACAACCCCCATGATACAGGTAGATACAAGCAGGGTGTGATTTGTCCAAGGTTAAATGGCTGTGCATCAGATGTAAAGCTATCATATAGCCAAAGGCTATAAAGTCTTATCAAGTGATTGATCCTTATAATATATTCTGATGGTCACCACCAACTTTTCATTATTTAGTACTTTACTATTTGCTTTCCCACTTTCCCCCATTTCAAACCTTTGCCCTCTCCAGCAAACTCTTTCTTCCCCCTTCATTCTCAACATATGACCCTCAGCTCCTAGTTTATAGAAGTAGAAACCAGGACCATCTGGCTGAACAAAGATTCAGAAAAATACCTTAAAATGCTGCAGAGAGTATTCAGTCTTTTTCAAAGAAGTGAAGAAATTCCTCAGAGGTAAAAAACAAAACAAAAACAAAAAAACACGCACGCGCACAGAGTGAATGCAGAATGTTAAAGTACCACACAGATGTTTGCCTTGGGGTTGGAGGTGGTTATTAGCTGCTTCCTGCTGGCCTAAAGCTTGGATGTTAATTTTATGTGTTGGGGTCTGGGAAGGTGACATTGGAAGCAATACCTTGTGATAAAGTCTAATCAGAGACTTCATTCCCTCCAACTTAATCCCAGAATTCTCAAAGTGTATATCTTCAGTGAATGGACTATGAAAAATAAGCATTTTGTCAAAGGTTGATGATGGGCTTTGTGCCTCTCTCTGCCTTGGTCTTGGGTGATGGAGGTACAAATTGGGAAAGAAAAGTCTTTCCTGAGAATGCATGGCAAATTTATTCTCACACAAGTTCACACCACTTCTGTCAACTTGGAGAAAAAAATAAAACCCAAACTGAAAATGTAGTTTATTGGTATCCTGGCTTGGTAGTAACCTCAAGAACCTGGAAGGAGCACATGCAAATCATTTGTTGACGAGTATACTTTAAAGTTTTTTTTTAATGTTTATTTTTCAGAAAGAGAGAGCACGTGCAGGTAGAGGAGGGGCAGAGAGACAGGGAGATACAGAATCCAAAGCAGGCTCCAGGCTCTGAGCTGTCAGCACAGAGGCTGATGCAGGGCTTGAACTCAGGAACTGAACTGAGAGGTCATGACCTGAGCCAAAGTCGGACACTTAACTGACTCATCCACCCAGGTGCCCCTTGAGAAGTATACCTTAAACCCAGAATCCTAACAGATAAAATTTCACAGAACATAAGCATAAGATGAAAAATTACACTACAGAATCTACACTACCAAGATTAAAGATGTTAGAATTATCAAATACATAACAAAATTTTTATGTGAATTAAGAAAGTAAAAAGTATTGATATATGACTTTAAAACTTTAGGCACATTTGGAAATCATTTTTAAATTAAAAATATTAAAATTAAAAACTGGAATGAATGGTTAAACAACAGATTAAACAAAGAAATTAGTGAAGATCTGAAAGTAAGATAACCCAGAATATAGCTCAGAAAAATAAAAAATCAAAACTATGAACAGGGATTAAGGGAGAATGAAAATAGAATGAACAGGTCCATTATATGTCTAATTGGAATTTCAGAGAAATTCTTCGAAAGAATAAAGACTTAGAATTTGCCCAAATTAATGAAAGACACCAAGTTTCTGATTATGAAATCCCCCCTGTCAGCCTGCTCATGCTTTCTCTCTCTCAAAAATAAACATTTAGAAAAGATTTTAAAAGTATGATACAGAAATCTTGGAGCTGAAAATAACACAAAATCTGATGTGAAAATTCATTTGAGGGTTCATCAGCAGACTAGATCAAACAGGAGAAAGGATAATGAACTCAAAGACAAGTCATTGGAAATAATTCAGTCAGAAGAGCAAAAATAGAATGAGAAAGAATGAACAAAGCTAAAGAGACTTGTAGTACACCATCAAACAGACCAGTATATGCATTGAGTCCTAGATGGGAAAGAGAGAAAGGACCAGAAGGCTTATTCAAAGAAATAATGGCTGAAAACTTCCCAAATCTGGAGTAGGAAATGGACATCCAGATCCAAGAAGCCAGAAGATTATTAAAAAAGAGGAATCCAAAGAAAGACAAATTATAATCAAGTTGTCAAAAGCCAAAATTATTTTTAAAAACAGAAGAATAGAGCCTTTTCACTTACAAGGGAATCCCTATAGGACTGTAAACAGATTTTTCAACAGATATCTTGCAGGCCAGAAAAAGTGGGATGATCTAAAGTGCTGAGAGAAAAATAACTGCCAACAAAGAATAGTATTTACTTTGTAAAAATATCCTTCAAAAATGGGAAAATAATGACTTTTCCAGATAAACAAAAGCTGAAGGAGTTCATCAACTGCCTTACAAAATACATACCTGCCTTGCAAAATAATGCCAAAGAGAATTCTTCAAGTTAAAACAAAAGGATGGTAAAAAGCCACATAATAGCATAATTATGAAACTCATGTAAAGATAAATACATAGACAAATATAGAATTGTATTATTGTAATGGTGGCGATTAAATCACTTTTAATTCCAGTATAAATGTTAAGGAAAAAATGATTATAAAAATGTTAAAAAGATACACAAAGTGGTACAACAAAAAAATGTTAAGGGGGAGAAGTTAAAGTATAGAGTTTTTGTATACAGTTGAACTTAAGTTATTATCAGCTTAAAATAAACTGTTATATTTTTTGTATACCCCAAGGTAACTACTCACACATACCTATAGAAGTTATACAATAGTAAAAGGGAAAGGAATCAAAGCTTATCAATACAAAAAAAATCAACAAATCACAAAGGAGAATAACAAATGATGAAAAGACAGACCAAAGAATAACAAGACTAAGAAAAATATCAACAAAATGGCAATAGTAAATCATTATTAATAATTACTTTAAATGTAAATGGTTTAAACTCCCCAATCAAATCATTTAGAGTTAACTGAGTTGAAAATAATAAGACCCAACTATATACTGTCTACAAGAAACTTACTTCAGATTTAAGAATACATATAGACTGAAAGCAAATACTAACAGAACTGAAGGAAGAAATAGACAGTAATAGCATAATAGTAAGAGACTTCAATACCCCATTTTTAATAATGGATAGAATATCCAGACAGAAGTTCAAAAAGGAAACAAAGCACTTGAGTAACACTATACACCAAATGAAACTAACAGACATATGCAGAACATTTCACCCAACAGCAGCAGAATACACACTCTTCTCAAGCACATATGGATCTTTCCCCAGGGTAGATGACATGTTAAATCACAAAATAGGTCTTCACAAATTTGACAAGACTGAAACCAAGTTTTTCTGACCACAATGAAATGAAAATTAAAAAGCAATTGTAGGAGTAAAATTGGAAAATTCACAACTTTGGGAATTAACACACTCTTGAACAGCCATTGGGTCAAAGAAGAAATAAAAAAGGAAATTAGAAAATATCTCATGACAGGGGCTTCTGGGTGGCTTAGTCGGTTAAGTGTCCGACTTTGGCTCAGGTCATGATCTCACAGTTCATGAATTCAAGCCCCACATCAGGCTCTGTGTTGACAGCCTGGAGCCTGCTTCAGATTCTGTGTCTCCCCCTCTCTCTGTTCCTCCTCTGCTCACTCACTCTCTCTCAAAAGTAAATAAAGATTAAAAAAAATTTTTTTAATATCTCATAACAAAGGAAAATACAACATACCCACACTTATGTGAACAAAAGTAGCACTAAGAAGTCTGTAGTGATAAATGCCTACATTAACAAAGAACAAAGATCTCATATGAACAGTCTAAACCTACAACTCAAGGAGCTAGAAAAAGAACCCACTAAGCCCAAAGTTAGTGGAAGGAAGGAAATAGCAATGATCAGAGTAGAAATAAATGAAATAGAGAATAGAAAACTACAGGAAAAAAAAGTGAAATTTAGAAAAAAAGAAAAGAAAATTATAAGTGAAAGAAGAGACTTTACAACTGATGCCACAGAAATAAAAAGTCTGAAAAGACCTATAGCTAGTATGGAGAGCGAATCAGTAATCAAAAACCTACCAACAGAGCAAAGTTTAGATTCAGATGGCTTCACTGGAGAATTCTACCAAACATTTAAAAAATTCATGACAGTTTTTCTTACTCCCTCCAAAAATTGAAAAGAACATTTCCTGGGGTGCCTGGGTGGGTCAGTCAGTTAAGCATCTGACTTCAGCTCAGGTCATTATCAGTTCATGAGTTTGACCCCCACATCGGGCTCTGAGCTGTCAGCACTGCTTGGGATTCTGTGTCTTCCTCTCTCTGCCCCTCTACTGCTCATGCTGTGTCTCTCTTTCTCCCAAAAATAAATAAATATGAAAAGAAATTTTAAAAATAAAACATTTCCTAACTCATTTTATAGGGCCAACATCACCCTGATACCAAACCCAGCCAAAGACAATACATGAAATCTACAGGCCAATATCCAGATAAATATAGATGTAAAAATCCTCAAGAAAATATGAGTAAATTGAATCCAAGAGCACAGTAAAAGGATCATACACCAAGTTGGATTTGTCTCTGGGATGCAAGAATTGTTCAACATAGAAAAATCAATTAATGCAGTACACCATATTAACAGAATAAAGGATAAAGTTATGTGATCGTTTCAATAGATACAGAAAAGCATTTGACAAGATTTAACATTCTTTCATGATAAAAACTCTCAACAAAGTAGGAATAAAAGAAAATTACCTCAACATAATAAAGGCCATATATGAAAAGCTATAAGTAACATCATTTTAATACACCTTGAAATATGGCCTAATTTTCCTTTTGGTTTCTTTTTTAACCCAATGGTTGTTCAAGACTGTGTTGTTAAATTTCCACATAGTCATGAATTTTCCATTTTTACTTCTGTTTTTGAAAAATATAAGGAACATAAAAATTTAAATATATTAAATATAAGGGCATACAAACAGTGATCGTTCAAGGAATAAAATTTCCAACAACAGAATACACTTTCTTTTTATTAAGGAACAGTTTTAGAAATTGAGCACATACTAGAGCATGAAAGCAACATTAACAAATTAGAGACAGTGACGAAGTGATTGAGAGTACATCTCAATACCAGCTGTGCCTATGTCCCTTCTCCATAAATGGGTAATAATAATGCCCATCCCATAGGGTTGTTATGAGGACTAAATGATACCAAATTCAGAAAAAGTAATTATGGGGGCACCTGGGTGGCTCAGTCAGTTAAGTGTAAGATTTCAGATCAGGTCATGATCTCATGGTTCATGAATTCGAGCCCCACATTGGGCTCTCTGCTGCCAGTGCAGAGCCCACTTCGTATCTTCTGTCCCCTTCCCTCTCTCTACCCCTACCCCACTTGTGTTCTCTCTCTCTCAAAAATAAACATCTAAAAAATTTTTGTTAAAAATAAAGGAAAGGGGCGCCTAGGTGGCTCAGTTAAGCATCCAACTTCAGCTCAGATCATGATCTCACGGTCAGTGGGTTTGAGCCCCATGTCAGGCTCTGTGCTGACGGCTCAGAGCCTGGAACCTCTTCAGATTCTGTGTCTCCCTCTCTGTCTGCCCCTCTCTTGCTCATGTTCTCTCTCTCAAAAATATATAAACATTTAAAAAATAAATAAAGGAAAAAGTAATTATGAAAAATAACAGCAAATATTAGCAAATCAAATCCAAAACTATGCATAAAAGATAACACATCCTGACCAAATTTTTTTATCCCAAGAATGCAACATTGATTAAACATTCAAAAATCAACATAATAAGGGCGCCTAGGTGGCTCAGTCGAGTAAGCAGCCGACTTTGGCTCAGGTCACGATCTCATGGTTCTTGGGTTTGAACCTAGTATTGGTCTCTGTGCTGACAGCTCAGAGCCTGGAGCCTGCTTCAGATTCTCTGTCTCCCTCTCTCTCTGCCCCTCCCCCCACTCATACTCTGTCTCTATCAAGAATGAATAAATGTTAAAATTTTTTAAATCAACATAATAAACCTTATTGACAATGTAAAGGAGAAAATCATATCCTCTCAATAAATGCAGAAAAAGGATTTGACAAAATTCAACAACCATGATTTTTTTAAAAATCAACTTTTAGCAAAATATGGTAAAGAAGAGAAATTCCTCAATATAGCAAAGAACATTTATAAGAAATTTATAGCCAACATTATACTTAATAATGAAAGATTGAAAGATTACTTCCATGCCTGGCTGGCTCAGTTGGTAGACCATGTGACTCTTGATTTCAGGGTCATGGATTCAAGCCCCACATTTGGTATAAAGATTACTTGAAAGGGAGAAAGAGAAAGAGGGAGGAAGGAAAGGAAAGGAAAGGAAAGGAAGAAAGAAAGAAGAATTGGAAGGAGAGAAATAAAATTGCCTCCATTGTAGGAGAGAGAGGAAGAAAGAGGAAGAAGAAAGATACATTACTCCCTAGGACAAGAAGATACTTCACTTCTTATCATGGCCATTGTGCTAGAGGCCCTAAACATTGCAGTAAGGTAAGAAAAAAAAAAGACTTAAAAATTACAAAGAAAGAACACCAAGAACCACCCCCCCCAATAACCCAATTAAAAATGGGCAGAAGACATGAACAGACATTTCTGAAAAAAAGATACAGATGGTCAATATACTCATGAAAAGATGCTCAACATCACTAATCATCAAGGAAATGCAAATCAAAACCATAATGAGATATCACTTCACACCTGTCAGAATGGCTAAAATCAACAACAAAAGAAATGCCCAATGCTGGTGAGGATGTGGAGAAAAAGAAAAACTTGTGCACTGTTGGTGGGAATGCAAACTGGTGCAGCCATATGGAAAACGGTATGGAGGTTCCTCAAAAAATTTAAAATAGAACTACCATACCATATAATCCTATCCTGGGTATTTACCCCCAAATACAAAAAAATACTGGTATTTATCTAAAGAATATGAAAGAATACAAAAACCCTAGTTTGAAAAGATATATTCACCCCATGTTAATTGCAGCATTATTTATAATAGCCAAGACATGGAAACAGCCCAAGTGTCTATCAATTGATGAATGGATAAAGTAGATGTGGTATAAGTATATACAATGGAATATTACTCAGCCATAAAAATCAATGAAATCTTGCCATTTGCAACAACATGAATGGATCTAAAGGGTATAATGCTAAGTGAAATAAGTCAGAGAAAACATGCCATATAATTTCACTCATACATGGAATTTAAGAAACATTTGTAGGTAATATGATTGTTTATGTACAAAATCCTAATAAATCAACAAAAAATTGTTGTAGCTAATAAGTGAATTTAAGAAGCTTGCATGATATGACTATATTTTATATACTAACAGAAAACAATTAGAAAATGAAATAAAAATAGTGCACCACAAATTAAAATACTTAGAAATATATGTCATAATAGATGTACAAGTCTTCTACAATGAAAAGAAGACCACTACTGAGAGAAATTAAAGAAGCCCTAAGCAAATGGTAAAGTGGACCCTGGAAAACTCATTATTATTAAGATGTCATTTGTCCCCCAAATTCACCTATACATTCAATGCAATCCTCATTAAAATCTCAGGATTTTTTGGTAGTGATTGCCATGATGATTTAAAAATGTAAGTGGAAAGGGGTCCTGGGTAGCTCAAGCAACTGAATACCTAGCTCTTGGTTTCTACTCAGGTCATGATCTCACAATTCATGTGTTTGAGTCCCCATGCTGGGCTTTGAACTGGCAGTGCATGTCCTTCTTGGGGTTCTCTCTCCCTCTCTCGGCCCCTTCCCCATCTCTCTCTCTCTCTCTCCCTTTCTCCCTCTCAAAATAAATAAATAATACTTTTAAAATAAAAATGTATATGGAAATACAAAGGACTTAAAATAGCTGAAACAATTATGAAAAAGAATGAAGTTGGAGAATCATACTACCTGATTTTAAGATTTATTATAAAGTTACAGTAATCAAGACATTGTAATAATGGGAAAAAATAGACATGTAGGTCAATGAGGCAGAATAAATCCAGAATTAGGCTCATACATATGTAGTTAATTGATTTTTTTTTTTACAAAGATGTGAAGGTAATTTAGGGAGGAAATGAATGCTATTTTTAGACAATGGTGCTGAAATAACTGGTTGTCCATATTGAAAAAACTGAATATTGATTCTTACCTCACACCACACACAGAAATCTACTTGACATGGATTATAAGCCTAAATATAAAAGCTAAAACTTGTGGAAGAAAAAAAAAGAAAATCTTCATTGCCTTGAAGGAGACAAAGATTTCTTAGGAAACAAAAACAGGAACCAAAATTGACAAATAAGACTTTATAAAAATTAAACTTGTTTGCAAGGCAGATAAGGAAAAGGCGAGTTACAGACTGGGAGAAAATATATCTGACAACAAACTTGTATCCAGAATATATGAAGATCTCTTACAGCTCAATTATAATAAAATTCAATAAGAAACACATGAAAAGATACTCAAAATAATTAGTCAGGAAAATGAAAACTAAAACCACAATGAGATGCCACTAAATATAGTAGAAAGACTAAAATTAAAAACACTGACTATACCAATATTGGCAAAAATGGAGATTAATTGGAATGCATGCACTGATGATAGGAACATAAAGTTTTACAACCACTTTGGAAAACGGCAGTTTCTAAAAAGGAAAACAAACTTGTCATAAACCTAGTCATTATAGTCCTAGATTCCCAAAAGAAATGAAAGCATATATCCGTACAAAAACTTGAATATGAATGTTCACAGCAACTTTTTCAAACTGAAATTAACATAGATGTCCAACAAAACCAGAGATAAACAAATGTGGTATATCCATACAAAAGAGTACTACTCAGCAGTAAAAGGAGGAACGAGCCATTAATAGACAAAACAACATGAATGAATCTAAATATTGGTAGGCAGAATGAAAGAATCCAGACAAAAATGAACTCACACTATATTACATTTATATTAAATTTTAGAAAATCCAAACTAGGGATGCCTGGGTGGCTCAGTTGGTTAAGCATTCGACTTCAGCTCAGGTCATGATCTCACGGTTTGGGGGTTCAAGCCCTGCATCGGCCTCTGTGTTGATAGCTCAGAGCCTGGAGTCTGCTTCGGATTCTGTGTCTCCCTCTTTCCCTGCCCTTCCCACCCCCCTCTCAAAATGAACATAATAATTTAAAAAATAAAATTCAAACTAACCTATAGGCATAGAAACTGGATCACCAGTTGCTTGAAGCCTGAGGCAGAAGGGAGGATGTACAACAGAGGTATAGGATGAAATTGAGAGGGTGTGGAAATATTCTATATTTGATTGTTTTGGTGGTATATGTATGCATAACAAAACTCACCAAATTGTGCACCCTAAATACATGCAGTATGTTGTACATATATTATTCCTCAATGAAATTGACCCCCCTCAAAAAAAAAAAACAACCCTCAACCCAGTAAAGAATTCTGCTTGCAATTTACTCCAAGAATAAAATCTAAAGTGGGGAAGAAATGTAAAAAGTGCAGCCCCATCATGTACCAGTTCTACATAGCTTCGTAAAGTTACTTGGGTAAATTATTTAACTTCTCAGTACCTATTTTCCCATTTATAAAAATGAGAATAACAATAGTACCTACCTCATAGAATCATTGTGACAACTAAATTACATAATTCATGTAAAATCTTCAGAGTGGCTCCTGGCATATATGTTGATTATTAGCTATTAATATTAAATTTCAAAGAATTGGAATTCCATAGACCATATTCTGTCACCACCAAAACATTGTTTGAATTCAGCAGCAAAAATAATGTGCGAAATTTTATTTGGTAAAACTTCAAACACATATGAACACATAGATAAAGGAAAGAATCACAATGGAATTTAGAAAATACTTAGAACATGAACTTAGAACTTAGAACTAAAAATATTACATAACAGAACTTGAATGAAGCAGCTAAGTTGGCATGCAAGAAGCAAATCTAGAACTTTAAATGTTCACACCAGAAGAGAACCTGAAATTTAACAAGCCAAGCATCCAATTTTTGTTAGAAAAAGGAAAGTAGAATAAGCCCAAAGGAAACAAGCAAAAGGAAATGAATGTAGAGATTAATAAAATTAATCTGAAAACAGACAAGAAAGAGGCTTAACAAAGCCAAAAGCTACCCCCTACCTTTCTTCATATCAGCTTCTTCAGGGAAGACCACGCACATGCTCACCATCTTCTTCAGCCATGCGAATGTGTCTTTGCCCCATCACTCTGCCAAAATAGCTGTTACCTTAAGATCCACAGTGAACTTCATGTCAACAAGTTCATTACACATTTTTCAGTCCTCACCCAAGTTAATCACTCAGCATCAAATGACCATATTTTTCTTTCTAACACTTACACTGCATAGCACTTTTGCTAGCACACTGTTCTGGATTCTTTTTTTTTTTTTTTTTTTTAACTACCTCACTAGCTGCTGTTCAATCTCTGCCTTGCCAACAGAGGTTCACGTTTCTTAAGACCTGAGCCTCGGGCCCCTGTTTTTCCGAAGTGATCACATCCACACTCATGGCATCATGCCACCTAAAAGCAAATGACTCATACAAATCATACATCTTCTAACATCTCTTAACATTCTAACATTCACTTCTCTCCACCCACAACAGCTGGTACAAGCTACAACCATTTATTGCACGTCTATGGCAGTTAGCCTTCTAATTACTGTGTATGTATCCTCTGGTTGCCACCATTCCATTCTGCACATTGTTGCCAGTTATCTTTTTAAACAAAAATCTAATTTATTATAAAAGTCCCACCCCCAGATTCCTCCATTGGCTCTGATCACTCTTAGAATAAAGACAAATTCTCTCGTACATGTTAGAAGACACTTCATGGTTCCAACCTCATTTTATACTGTGTTCCTCCTTATTCCTCATCACGCCAGCCACACTTAGCATTTTTTCAGTCCTTTGTACTTGCCATCTCCCTTATACCACAGAACCTTTCTATGTTCTTTTCCCTCTTCTTAGAATGTTTTTTTTCCTTTGTTTAGTTAACTCTTAGCTCCAAGGTAACATTTCTTCAGGAAAGCCTTCATTCAACTATCCAACCAGATTAGATTCCAAAATTATAGACTCTCAGAGCATTATGCTCCTTTCCTTCATATCATTTGCACATTTGTGATTTTATATTTGTGTGATTTATTTGTGAGAGCTTACTGGACTGTAAGCATTATTGGAATAAGGACCAGTCTATTCTTGCTGTATCCCTAGCACCTAACTTAACACCTGGCATGTAATTGGTGTTTAATAAATATTTATTGAATGGATAAGTCCCTTGTTCACCATATCTTAAATATTCTGGGGTGAAGGAATCCCTGAATATATAGTTTCACAGCAGAACTTTCTCCATTCATTTTTCATTTTTTTCCCCTCTTTTTCCAATTATCTACCTCCTCCCCTCAAAAAGAATGTTTGCTTTAAACAGGGATCTCAAACTCAAATGCCCAGAGAGCCCTGGACACTCCATTTGAGAGATAACAGGGAGAGGTAAGTGACTGTTGTCAACTAGAAAGCACATATCTAAAGAGAACAGCTACATTAATTCAGTTCCAGCTGCGAGCTGGCATTGCCAAATCATCTGATTTTTCATGAGAAGTCAGAAGTTTGGATTTTTTTAAATGGGAAATCTTTTTAAATAATGACAGGAGGGGGGAAGGAAAAAAAAAGAGGTTAGAGTGGGAGAGAGCCAAGGCATAAGAAACTCTTAAAAACTGAGAACAAACTGAGGGCTAATGGGGGGTGGGAGGGAGGGGGGGTGGGTGATGGGTATTGAGGAGGGCACCTTTTGGGATGAGCATTGGGTGTTGCATGGAAACCAATTTGACAATAAACTTCATATATTGAAAAAAAATAATGACAGGATATTGGAAGTATTGTTCAGAATACCATAGGCTAACACTGGATAAGCCAAACAAAACATTTTGTGGGTCAAACTCAACCCATGGGCTACTAATTTGTATTTTCTCTTCCCTATTTTACTTCTGTGTTATCTTGCTTAAAGGAATAAAACAGATCAACACAATCTTGTCTTTATAATTTCCATATAACAAAGCTAAATTACATTTAATACCCATTAAATGAACTCTGAGTAAGGTACACCTTAACTTAAGGGAAATTTATGGTGTCCTAAGTCTGACCAAATATAAAGCACTACATATCACATGACAAACCATCAATGTCGGCCTCCCTTCACTATACTACATATTGTTTAGGTCAGCCACTATTGTACATATATTTTGAAGGAAATTTTGCATGGGCTTAGGCATCTAGTACTGTAATATATGTGATCAATGCAATGATTCAGATAGTTGAGCAAATTAACGGAGTTTAAAAGAAATGTTTCTTTCTCTCTGTCTCCACAAATAAAATCAGAATCTCTAACTCAAAAGTAGAATTTCTCATCTAATTTGTTTTAAATAAAGAGAAACTATTGTAAATTAAGTGTCCTTGTTATCTTTTAATTTTAACTTTGTTAAGACTTCTGTTTAAAGTAGTATAACTTTAGTATCCCTGAACTGGAAGTCTGGTAATCTGAATTCTAGTCCAAATTCTGTTTTATTTGGCTAATTGATATTTGCCAAATCATTACTTTTCTGGGCCATTTATTTAATTTGTAAAGTGGTTAGTCTCCGTGATATCCAAGATACCTTTAATCCTAATAGCCTGACACTAATAAAGTAATCTAGAATTTGAGTGTTTAAAAAAAGAAAAACTTCTGGGGCCCCTGGGTGGCTCAGTCGGTTAAGTGTCTGACCTTGGCTCAGCTCATGATCTCACGGTTCGTGGGTTCGAGCCCCACGTCAGGTTCTGTGCTGACAGCTAGGAGCCTGAAGCCTGCTTCAGATTCTGTGTCTCCCCCTCTCTCTACCCCTTCCCCACTCGCGTTCTCTGTCTCTCTCTCAAAAATAAAATAAAAACATTAAAAAAGGGAAAAAAGAAAAACTTCTTACTATATGACCTAGTTCTGAGATTTAATACCGTGTGAATTGTGAGTTCTGTGAGTTGTGAATACACTGTGAATTCTATCTCTGAAATATGAATGCCAATTTTAAAAGTTACACATATTATGTTAAAACTAATCAAAGTTTGTTTAGGACATAAATACATAAATATTTAGGATCATCTGCTTTCTAAGATAAGGGGTAGCTGGATACTTCAAATCTTTATAACTTTTTAAAAAATTCAATTATAGCAGCCATTTTTCCTTAAGATAATCATCACACTCTAGAATTTTTTTTTCAGCTTTAGTCTGAGGATAAAAATGCTTGAGTAATATTTTCTTAAACTTTTTTGCTTTTTCCTCACTGAGGAAAGGCAGTACTTAATTGTATAGTACTTTATTCAACTGCTGATGGAAACACTTGGGCTAATTTAAGGTGATACAGTGTACTCGAGGGAACTTTTCCATCATACCATGGAATCAAAAGGTTTTTAAGTTAATGTAATTATGTTACATTCAAACTGATTTTGTTCAAACTGTTACTGTTTTTAAGAAATCAGGATAAAAAGTAAGCAGTGTTCCTTTTGCTTCTTCCTTCCCTGGGATATTCTATTACTTCTTTTGATATATTCTGCCCATTTTTTTTCTCCACCATTATCAGTCAGACCAATATTCTCCAATGAATCTGGCTCTCTTTCTCTATCTTCACAAAAAGCAATTCTGCTATCTTCCTGGTTCAAAAAGCATGAAAGGCTTTGTGAAAAATCAGTAATATACAATGGGAGATTTAGTGTTAGAAAAACCTTTTTAAAGGATAAAACAGTTTCAGCACAAATTCAATTTAAATTGGTTTCCTAAGGAGTCTAAAACCATGAGTGGGACTCAGATCAGAAATAAATTCTGGGGGCTCCTGGGCGGCCCAGCCAGTTGAGTGTCCGACTTTGGCTCAGGTCATGATCTCCCGGTTTGTGAGTTCAAGCCCCACATCAGGCTCTCTGATGTCAGTGCAGAGCCCTCTTGGGATCCTTTGTTCCCCACTCTCTCTGCCTGTCTCTCTCTCTCTCTCTTTCTCTCTATGTGTCAAAAATAAATAGTAAACATTTTTAAATTAAAAAAACTGTATATTCCTTGACATAAAATATGTTAAATTATCTTCAAAAACTGTCCATACTAAGCTAATGAATAGGCCATAGTAATCTATTATGTTTTAGAGTGATTTTCAATAATGAAAGCTCATAAATTTTTCTTCTCATAAAATTAATACTTCATTCCTAGAAAAATTTATTTATGATTTAAAAAAATACTTCTGGTTAAGTAAAGGGGATGGTAAAGGTACTTAATAGCATGCAAAATAACACAAAATGAAGGTGTTAAACTGCTTTAGGTCATTATATTTTACTAAATTTGGTTTCTGAATATATTTTTCCTGGACATGTTAATTCTTCAAATCTTGAACAACTAATAAGCAGTTGCTGTGACATACAGATGACACCACTATTAATAAAGCAGCATTTGTCATCTTAAAAATTAGGGAATTAACTTCAACTATATACCATCAAAGATCTAAATGTGTGAATATATCAAAGAAAACCAGGATTCATATGAGCCTTGAATTAGAAGTCAAAACATCTGGATTTTAATTCTTTCAATTTCCTATGTGTTCTTGGACAATGCATTTAATCTCTAAAACTCAGCTTTGTTATTTGCAAAATTAAGTTATTTAATTAAATCTCCAAGGTTTCTCTTAGTCCAGGAGAGACCAGTGATAAGCTCAAGTTGTCCTCTCCCATCAGAGTCTTACACATAACATTTATTTTCCTAGCAACAATACATGGCACCTATGAAGTATTGTAACCAGGAGAGCTTGCCTAAGACACGGTATCCAGAGTTTTTATTGGGGGACGGTGATGTAGGAATGGGGGGTCTTTGGGGCTGACCTTTGTTTCTTAATCTCTAGCCTTCTCAAAGGTCAGATTGATACCACAGGGCTCAGGGCTTCCACCATAAATCACGTCATTAGCATAGACAATTTTTTGTGGCCCAAGCCTCCAGGTAAACAAAGACACATGCAAAACTTTGAAGTTATCTTCCAAGAGCCAGGGAAGGGCCAGATCTTTCCTTGAAATGTGCAGAGTTTAGGCAGCTCAGGCCTGCCGGGTTAATCCTTCACTGTATATCTTGTTTCAGTGAAGTAATCCATTAGTACCTCCTTGAGAAAGGGTGCTTGATAAGCAATTTTTTGAGGCTTTTCATGTATGAAATATTTTTATTCTACTGTCATACTTGATTGATAGTTTAGGCAGCTATAGAATTCTAGGTTAGAGATAATTTTCCCTAAGGATTTTTAAAGTATTGCTCCACTTCTAGTGTTGTTATTAAAGTTTGAAAGCCATTCTGATTCTTGATCCTTTATATGTGACTTGTTTTTTTCTTTCCTGAAAACCATTAGATTTTTCTTTGACCCTAGTGTTCATAGAGGATGTCTCTTCATATGAGTCTGCTTTCTATCCATTTTGATGGGTATTGAACAGACCCTTTCAATTTAGTCACATGTATCCTTTAGGGAAACATTCTTTCATCATTCAATGATTTTCTCTGCTTTGTTTCTGTTCTCTCTTTCTGGAACTCCTAACATTTGGATGTTGGACCTCCAAGACAGATTCTTTTCTTACCTCTTCTCCCTTATTTTGCATCTGTCTTTTTACTCTACTTTTTTGAGGTGATTTCCTCAACTTCCAGCCCTTCTCTTTTTCACTTCCACAAACATGTTTAATTTCTATGAGCTTTTTTATTCTCTGAATTTTTTATTAACAGAATCTTTTTTTTTCATGAGTGCAGTATCTTATCATTCTATTAACAATAGGATTTTTTGTTTAGGTTTTTTTTCTTTCTGTATAATTTTCTTTTTCCTGTGTTTGTTTTGATCTCCATCTTTCATTAAAAACTTTTAGGCTATCTGGTTACCTTGGGTGTCTTCATAATTAAGAATGGAAGTTCTAAACGTGGGTGAGACATGTACACATTGTAGGGTGATCTGGCTGGTCAACTGGCTATGAAACCACTGATGCTAGTGAATTTAGGTCTTTTCTCTTGGGATGATCAGATTGTTCATGGTGAAAAAATATTGTAATCTTTGACAATAGAGGTCTAGTTTACAGCACTCTGAGAACCTAATTGGGGAAAAAGGTAAGGGATGGAAGAATCCCTATACTTGGCATTCATCATTAAACTCTCTTTTTAGCATGATGCCAAACTACCAACTGTGACTGCCATCTAACTTTCCAGGCCAGAGTAGTCTCTCCAGAAAGTAAGCACCCAGTCAGGATGATTAAGGGGCATTTGCCCAGGGGATAGGCTAGTAAAGAGATTTAAGCATTTAACTGCTCTTAAATAGCTTTTATCTATCTCTGTTTTAGCTACTTCCACATCTCAGTTTCAGTGGTATTTGGTTTTCTTGGTTCCTATATCTTTTGAAGATTGTGAAATGTGTAGTAGGTTGGTCCTCAACCCTCCTCACCACTGTCATGGGATTCATCTTTCTTGGATAATCACACATTGTGTTGAGAACTTCCAAGACTACCCTCAGCCTCGATTATTTGCTAGAAGGACTCACAGTTATTATACTCATGGTTATAGTTTATTACAGTGAAAGGATAGCATAACATCAGCAAAGGGAAAAGACACATGGAGTAAGGTCCAGAGGAAACCAGGCACAAGCTTCCAAGAGTCCTCTCCTGGAGGAATCACAGGATATACTTAGTTCTTTCTGTAAAGAGATGTGACAACACATATGAAATGTTACTTACCAAGGAAGCTTAATAGAAATTCAGTGCTAAAGTATTTTATTGGGATTGAAACAGGTAAGCACTCTGCCAAAGACATACCAAAATTCCAGACTCCCAGAAGGAAAGCAGATGTTGAGTATAAATCATATTGTTTGCACAAACAGTTTAGGCTCAATTAAACACCCTTATCATGTAGGGAATGTTGGGAATCCTCCTGAAATCCAAGTTCCCAAATACCAGCCAAGGAGAAACCTTACAAGTAGGCTTTTTTAAATTAACAGCCTCAAGCACACTATGTTAAATTTTCTGCACACACATCCATCTGCTTTCTAGCTTCTCAATTTTTGTTTTTGTAATCCTTTCCCATTCTACTCAAACTTGGGAGTTAATGCCTTTTTTTCATGTTTATTTATTTATTTTTGAGAGAGAATGGGGGAGGGTCAGAGAAAGAGGAAGACAGAATCTGAGGCAGGCTCCACGTTGTCAGTGCAGAACCTGTGGGGCTCGAACTCAGGAAGAGTTCATGAGATCATGAGCCAAAGTCGGATGCTTAACCAACTGAACAAACCAGATGCCCGGGGTTTATACCTTTTAAGAAAATTCCTTTACTATTGTTTTAGTGGAGTTTCATTTGACAACAAAATTAGATATGTATGTTCAATATTAACCTGGAACTTTATTTGATTATAAATCAAAGCTCCCCAGTTTGATTGTATAACGTCATTTTTAAGCAACTTGAAAGAAAACAGATGAAGCAGAGAGAAAAAACTTGTTTTAAAGTTTTTATTTTAGGGGAACTTGGGTGGCTTAGTTGATTGCACATCTGACTCTTGATGTCAGCTCAGGTCATGATCCCAGGATTGTGGGATCAAGCCCCGCATCAAGCTCTACACTGAGAGTGTGGAGCCTGCTTGGGATTCTCTTCCCACCCACCCTCTCTGCTCCCCTCCTGCTCATGCTGTCTCTCTCTCTCTCAAAATAAATAAGTAAACATTTAAAAACTAAAGTTTTTATTTTAATTCCAGTTAGTTAACAAAGTGTTATATTAGTTGCAGGTGTACAATATAGCAATTCAACAATTCCATATATCACCTGGTGCTCATCTTGACAAGTGCACTCCATAATCCCCATCACCTATTTAACCCATCCTCCCATCCACCTCCCCTCTGGTAACTATCAGTCTGTTCTCTATAAATCCATTTCTTCATTTTTATCCCTTTGCTCTTTTCTTTTTCTTAAATTCCACATATGAGCGAAATCGTATATTTGTCTTTCTCTGACTGACTTATTTTGCCTAGCATTATACTCTCTAGTTCCATCCATATCATTGCAAATGGCAAGATTTCATTCCTTTTTGTAGCTGGATAATATTCCATTGTATATATATACCACATCTTCTTTGTCCATTCATCAATTGATAGACACTTGGGCTGCTTTCATAGTTTGGTTATTGTAGATAATGCTGCAGTGAACATAGGGGTACATGTACCTTTACAAATCATTGTTTTTGTATTCTTTGGTAAATACCAGTCATGAAAGTACTAGATCTAGTATATTTCTATTTTTTAACTTTTTGACTCTCTCTGCCCTCCCCCACTCACACTCTGTCTCTCTCTAGCAAAAATAAATAAACATAAAAAATTTAAAAAAAAAAAGTATTATCCACTCACTCAATGTCCACGTGAGTGGGGCACTGCTGATTTGGGAGTACACCAGACAGCAGCTGCTTAAGCATGGGGACACCGAGTCATGAAGCTTGTGCCTTATCGGGGATGGATTACTGGTGCTCTTGAAACGTTTTTTAAAAACTATGTGTGCTAATGTAATAGATTCTGAAATTTACTGGGATAATTTGTATTCCTTTTCTTGCAACTTAATGCCAAAACTTCTTCATGTGCCTTAAATACATTATATCGTCCCCTTTAATAAATATTTTTAGCTAAATTACATTGTGTCTTTAATAAAATATTTTAAGCAATTGTGGAAATAATTGAAGAACCTCCATACTGTTTCCCACATGGCTGCACCAGTTTGCATTCCCACCAACAGTGCCCAAGTTTTTCTTTTTCTCCTCATCCTCGCCAGCACTTATCATTTCTTTTGTTGTTGATTTTAGCCATTCTGACAGGTGTGAGGTGATATCTCATTGTGGTTTTGAATTGCACTTCCCTGATGATGAGCATCTTTTCTTGTTATGTTGGTCCTCTGTATGTCTTCTTTGGAGAAGTGTCTATTCATGTCTTCTGCCTGTTTTTTAATTGGATTACTTATTTGGCGGGGGGCGGGGGGGTGAGTTGTATAAGTTCTTTATATATTTTGGATGCTAGTCCTTTATCAGATATGGCATTTGCAAATATCTTCTCCTATTCTGTAGGCTACATTTTAGTTTTGTTGACTGTTGATTTCACTGTGCAGCAGCTTTTTATTTTGATATAATCCCAATAGTTTATTTCTGCCTTTGTTTCCCTTGCCTCAGAAGACATATCTAGAAAAAAGTCACCATGATTATGTCAAAAAAGTTACTGCCTGTGTTCTCTTCTATGATTTTTATGATTTTAGGTCTCATATTTAGGTCTTTAATCCATTTTGAATTTATTCTTGTGTATGGTGTAAGAAGTGGTCCAATTTCTTTCTTTCAGTTGCTGACCAGTTTTCCCAACACCATTTGTTGAAAAGACTGTCTTTTTCCCACTGGATATTCTTTCCCACTTTGTTGAGATTATTTGGCCATAAAGTTGTGGGTTTGTTTCCAGATTTTCTATTCTATTCTATTGACCTATGTGTCTATTTTTGTGCCAGTATCATACTGTTTTGATTACTGAAACTTTGTAGTATTACTTGAAGTCTGGAATTGTGATGCCTCTAGCTTTACTTTGCTTTTTCAAGATTTCTTTGGCTATTCAAGGTCTTTTGTGGTTCCATACAAATTTTAAGATTGTTTGTTTTAGCTCTGTGAAAAATGCTGGTGCTATTTCGATAGGGATTGCATTAAATGTGTAGATTGCTTTGAGTAGTATAGACATTTTAATAATATTTGTTCTTCCAATCCATGAGCATGGAATGTCTTTCCATTTCTTTGTGTTCCATTTCTTTCAATTTCTTTCATCAGTGTTTTATAGTTTTAAGAATACAGGTTTTTCACCTCTTTGGTTATATTTATTCCTAGGTATCTTTTTTTTTTTTTTTTTTTTCTTTGGTCCAGTTGTTAATGGGCTTGTTTTTTTAATTTCTCTTCCTGCGGCTTCATTACTGGTGGATAGAAATGCAATAGATTTCTGTACATTGATTTTGTATCCTGTGACTTTACTCAGTTCATTTATTGGTTCTAGCAGTTTTTTGGTGGAGTCTTCAGGTTTTTTATATAGAGCATCGTGTCATCTGCAAATCTTTTTTACTGATCGGAATGAATTTTATTTCTTTTTCTTGTCTGATTGCTGTGGCTAGGACTTCCAGTACTATGTTGAGTAAAAGTGTTGAGAGTGAACATCCTTGTCTTTTTTCTGACCTTAGGGGAAAAGCTCTCAGTTTTTCCCCATAAAGGATGGTGTTAGCTGTGAGTTTTTCATATATGGCCTTTATTTTGTTGAGGTATGTTCCCTCTAAACCTAATTTGTTGAGGGTTTTTATCATGAATGGATGTCGTACTTTGTCAAATGCTTTTTATATGTCTATCAAAATGATTATATGATTCTCATCCTTTCTCTCATTGATGTGATATATCATGTTGATTCATTTGTGAATATTGAACCACTCTTGCAACACAGGAATAAATCCCACTTGATCATGGTGAATGATTTTGCTAATGTATTGGTTTCAGTTTGCTAGTATTTGATTGAGGATTTTTGCATCTAAGTTCATCAGGGATATTGATATGTATTTCTCTTTTTTTGTGGTGTCTTTAGGTAGTCTTGGTATCAGTGTATTACTGATTTCATAGAAAGAATTTGAAAGTTTTCCTTCCTTTTCTGTTTTTTTGGAATAGTTTGAGAAGAAGAGGTAGTATCTCTTCTTTAAATGTTTGGTAGAATTCCCTTGTGAAGCCATCTGGTTCTGGACTTTGGTTTGTTGGGATTTTTTTTTTTTTTTAAGTACTGATTCAGTATCTTTGCTGATTACCTGTCTGTTCAAATTTTCTATTTTTTCCTGTTTCAGTTTGGTAGTTTATGTTTCTATGAATTTATCCATTTCTTCTAGGTTCTAGGTGTCCAATTTGTTGGCATCTAGTTTTTCATAATATTCTCATATAATCATTTGTATTTTTTGGTGTTGGTTGTTATTTCTCCTCTCTCATTTGTAATCTTATTTGTTTGAGTCCTTTCTTTTTTTCTTGATAAGTTTGGCTAGAGGTTTATTAATTTTTAAAAAATTTTTTTCAAAGAACCAGTACCTGGTTTCATTGATCTGCTCTATTGTTTTTTTTAAATTTCTACATCATTTATTTTCTGCACTGATCTTTATTATTTCTTTCCTTCTGCTAGTTTTAGGTTATGTTTGTTGTTCTTTTTCTAGCTCCTTTAGGTGTAAGGTTAAGTTTTTCATTTGGGTTTTTTCTTGCTTCTTGAGTAAGGCCTATATTGTTATAAATTTCCCTCTTAGAATCACTTTAACTGCATCCTGGAGGTTTTGGACCGTTGTGTTTTCATTGTTATTTGTTTCCATGTACTTTTTAAATTTCTTCCCTTATTTCCTGGTTGACCTCTTCATTGTTTAGTAGCATGTTATTAACCTGAATGTATTTGTGGTCATTCTAGATTTTTTTTCTTGTGGTTGACTTCTACACAACCTTCTGACATAATGGTCAGAAAAGATGCATAGAATCTTTTTTTTTAATGCTTATTTATTTTGGAGAGACAGAGAGACAAGAGTGCGAGCAGGGGAGGGGCAGAAAGGGGGAATCTGAAGCATCTGAAGCAGAATCTGAAGCAGGCTCCATGCTGTCAGCACAAAGCCCCATGCAGGGCTCGAACTCACAAACTGTGAGATCGTGACCTGAGCTGAAGTTGAATGCTTAACCGACTGAGCCACCCAGGCACCCCTAGAATCTTTTTGATAGATCATTCAATCTTCATCAATTTGTTGAAGCTTGTTTTGTAAGCTAATATGTGATTTGTTCTGGAGAATGTTCAATTTCTTTCATCAGTGTTTTATAGTTAAGAATATAGGTTTTTCACCTCTTTGGTTATATTTTTTTATTAAAAATTTTTATTTAAAATTTATATAAAAATTTTATTAAAAAATGTAAAGAATGTGTGTTCTGGAGTTTTAGAATGGAATGTTGTGAATATATCTGTTAAATCCATCTGTTCCAATGCCATTCAAATCATTGTTTCCTTATTGATTTTGTTTAGATCATCTGTCCATTGATGTGAATGGGACGTTAATGTCCCCTACTATTATTGTTATTATCAGTTAGTTCCTTTATATTTGTTATTAACTGTTTTATGTATTTGGGTGTTTCTATGTTGGGTGCATAAATATTTACAATTGCCGTATCTTCTCGTTGGATTGTCGTCTTTATTATGGCATAGTGTCCTTTCTGTCTTGTTAAAGTCTGTTTTAAAGTCTAATTTGTCCGATGTAAGTATTAATATTCTGACTTTCTTTTGACATCCATTTGCATGTTAGATGTTTCTCTATCCACTCACTTTCTATTTATTTTTTAAGGTAAGCTCTACACCAAAAGTGGGGCTTGAACTCATGACCCTACGATCAAAATTCCCAGTCAGATACCCTCACTTTCAATCTGTAGGTGTCATTAGGTCTAAAAGGAGTCTCTTGCAGGCAGCATATAGATAGATCTTGTTTTTTTAATTCATTCTGTCACCCTACACCCTATATCTTGATTGTAGCATTTAGTCTATTTATATACAAAGTATTTATCAATAGATATATATTTATTGCCATTTTACTTCTTGTTTTATGGTTGTTTCAGAAGATTTTCTCTGATCCTTTCTGGTCTTTCTCTCTTTCATGGTTTGCTGGTTTTCTTTAGTGATATATTTGTATTTCTTTCTCTTTATTCTTTGCATATTTATTAGTGAGTTTTGATATGTGGTTACCATTCAATTTGTGTATAAACTCTTCTGCATATAGCAGTCTATATTAAGTTGATGGTCATTTAAGTTTGAACCCATTCTTTACTTCTTTCCTCCCCACGTTTTAGGTATATGGTGTCATATTTTATATTCTTTTATTTTGTGACTTCCTTGGCTAATTTTTTACAGAAATAGTAATTTTTACTGCTTTTGTGTTTCCTAGCTTTATAACTGTCACTTTGGTATCTCCTTTCTACTCAGAGTCACCTTTAATATTTCTTGTAGAGCTGGTTTAGTGGTCATGAACTCCTTTAGTTTTTGTTTATCTAGGAAACTCTTTACCTCTCCTTCTATTCTGGATGGTAGCCTTGCTGGATAGAGTATTCTTGGCTGCAGATTTTTCCCATTCAACACCTTGTACATACCATGCCACTCCCGTCTGACTTAGAAAGTTTCTGCTGAAAAGTCCCCCCCCCCCCCCTTGTTAGTTACTGTCTTATTTTGTCTTGCTGCTTTTAGGTTTTTTTTTTCTGTATCACTGTCTTTTACCAACTTAATTACAATATGTTTTGGAGTGGATCTCCTTTTGTTGATTTTGATGGGAATGGATCTGCTTTTGTTAATTTTGATGGGAGTTCTCTGTGCCTCCTGAATCTGGATATCTGTTTCCTTCTCCAGATTACAGAGTTTTTCAGCTATTATTTCTTCAAATAAATTTTCTGCCCCTTTTCTCTCTCTTCTTCTTCTGGGACTCCTACAATACAAATATTACGTTTGATGAAGTCACTGAGTTCCGTAAGTCTATTCTAAATTTGCAATTTCTCTTTTCTCTTTTTTGTTCAGCTTGATTACTTTGCAATACTCTGTCTTCTAAATCATTAATTTGTTCCTCTCATTCCTCCATCCTGTTCATTCTGTCAAATGTGTTCTCATTTTGTTTATTGAACCTTGTATTTTTGCTATGTTGTTCCTTATTTCTGTGTTAAGTGTCTCATTTATATCTTTCACTCTTTTCTCATGTCCATTGAGTATCCTTATGATCATTGCTTTGAATTCTTTATCAGTCATGTTACTTATATCTGTTTCACTTAGATCTCTTGCTATGTCACTGTTCTGTTCTTTCATTCTTTCATTCAGGTTAAATTTCTCTGTTTCCTCATTTTGTCTGCCTGAAAGAAGAAAGTAAAAAAAAAAAAAAAAAAAAGGTTTTAGTGTCATAAGAGAGAGACAAGAATGTATTGTATCCTGTGTATCCCAGAAAGAATAGGCTGCTATAAAGAAAAATATGCTTTGAAGGTTAAAAAGAGAGAGAGAAAGTTCTTAAAAATGAAATGTAGGCATTGAGAGGTAATATCTAAAAAATGTCTGGCTATTCAATTTATAGCTAAAACCTCATTTTTATATGCAAGCAGTAGCAATGGTAGGCTTGAAAATGGTGCACTACTCTTCATGGGAACTTAAGCATTTGAGATGGAAACTATGGATAACTGTGTCTGTGAAAGTAATTGCATCAATGCCAAATTTTCCAGTAAAGTTTCCACTTGAAAATTCCAATGAAAATTTCATTTAAGTTTCTATTTGAAATCAACAAAAGTGAAAAAATCAACTTTGAAAAAAAATAAATTCTATAAAATGCATCTATTCTATAAGTATTTCATTCCCTAACATCTACATGCAACATGGGTCTACATGCAACAGAAAACAATAAATAATATATAGCTGTAGTGTCACTCTTTCTCAAATCTTGGGATACCTGTATGAATTAAACTTACATTAGATAACATTCACAAATAAAATATATTTGTCGTACTCTGATCTTTCTTCCCTTTACTTGAGGAGTTCAATAGGGAGACAAAATACAGAAGTTGACATTTTAAAATGGAAAAATCATTTCAGATCACTTATAAATAGGTTGAATTTTTTTAATAAAATAAAGTGTGCTAAATGATAACAGTATTTTATATATTCATTAATTCAAAAATTCTAAATCAACATTTTCTAAACAAGGGGCTACTACTTTGTGGGATAAAGATAGGTTATATGATGAAAAACATTTGATATCGATCAAGCCATAGAATACTTTATACTTTTGTAGTAAAGAACAATATCCTTCTGTAAATGGCTCATTTATTCAGGTTTTTTTGTTGTTAGTTTTTTGGGTTTTTTTTTTTTGTTTTTTTTTTTTGGTATTAAGAAAGACCTGGAAAGATATGGCCACTCTGACATAAATTGACATCGGCAAGTCATTTAGATGTGTTATTTACCATTCTAAACTTCAAAAAAATCTACATGTTTCTTATGTTTCATTAACTACCCTTTACTGTCTTAACAAATAATATGTAATTCCATGACATTTTTTATATTACTAATTTTTGGTTTATTCAGGATCTTGTCCTATTAGCTATATTCTATAAAGTACATATTCTGTATTCTACTAATATCAGATCATTGTTTTTAACCTTATTATACCCCAAATGTGATGTAAACCACTGGTTGTATTTATGACGCATTGTAATGTATTCTGCAAATCTGGGCTGATTTTTTTAATTTTTAATTATTTAAAATTTTAATTTTAATTTTTTCCTGAATTTCATTTAATTTTTAAAAATTTTTTCCTTATTCTCCTCAACTACTTCTCACCCATTTTTTATCCCTGTACATGACCTGTAACCTTATTATATTTCCCACCTTGTCCCCATTGTCTTCTTCATTTGAAACTTTTAAGTACCTTCAGTAAAATTTAGCTTCTCCAGATGACACTTTGTGCCTTATAAACCATCCCCACCAATCTCAATTTGTGGGAAGAGCAATCAGACTACTTTATGTTTCCCAATACTACTTACTGATGTTATACCATCATCACCTCTGAAATCCATGCCATCTGATTAGGTCATCATTGGCTATAATAATAACTCGCACTTTCCTAGATGAATCAGCACTTTCTTCTGCCCTGATCTGCTGTTGTATAGATCTTTTTCAAAGCCCATATTGATAATCCATCCAATGAGACTCAATTCAGTGGCTTCTCAGAGCTCTAAAATCCTACCTTTCTATTTTAGCCACCCAAAAGCAAGGCCACACCTTGGGTCAACTCTTTAAAATGAAGCAATTCTTTCTAACTAGTGTCTTCTATCTCTTTTCCCTTATACATCTTAAAATCATCCTTTTATCTGTTTCTCAACCTTATCCCAACTTTTAATCACTTTACTACATCTGTTTTTCCTACTCCATTAGCCACCTTGTGATCTCTTTTGCACTTAGAACCTACAATCAATCTAGTATTCCCCTTACTTGACTTCTTGCTGTGCCAACATAGTTCACTCACCCACTTTTTCTTTCTCTCTAATAGTTTTGCATATTACAGTTTTAAATTATTACATGAAAAATGCATCCTAGTTATTTAAACTTTTTGTAATGGCATCCATTTTCTTCTATTAGATTTTTTCGATTTTAAAATTAGGAAATCTTGCAATCTGTATCCACTGACAACTGCTTGACTTTACCTGGACCTCTCTGCTTCTCAATATATTCCTTTATAACCCTTCTATTCATGTGTTCCAAATGTTTTCCATATTACCAGTGCTTAAATCTAACATCCCTTCCCAGGATATGACCTTGCCTCCTACTTTACTAGAAAAAAATAGAATCCATCTGCCCAATTCTCTCAGCCATCTTCTCTAGATCAAAATGTTTGTATCCATGCACAGCTACATCCAAATTTCTTATTTTAACAGCTGGTTTATAGATTATTTTAAATTTTCTGTGCAGACCTCCAGGTTTTTCTTCAACTATTTTTTTCTAACCTCTTGACTCAAAAGTATGTATTTTTCTTTTCAAGCTTCTTCTAGAGCCTTCTTTAATGATTGAACTCTCCCTTCCTCTCTCCTGCTCCCCATTTATCATTTCACCCTCTCTACTCTGTTTCTGACCAGCAGATTATTACATTAGAAACAATGAAAGGTCTGAGATTTTACCTTACTTGCAAGCTAACAGATTAATTACCCACAGTTGTATATACATATACTAACAGAAAACACAAGACCCATGGGGTCATTACTCATTGAAAAAACAACCAAAGCAACGTCTTGCATCAGGTCCCTAGCCCCAGTTTCCATAAGGTTAACGGAGTGAGGGCCAGATGTTACCTATGCCTGCAGCAGGGTATGTTACAGGGGAAGAACTCTGAAATAAGGAAGGGAGACAGACAGTCAGACCTTATCTTTACTCCGGAATGTAAGCCAGAGCTGTCAGCCTAGAGCCTGATGCAGAGCTCGAACTCATGAACCATGAGACCATGACCTGAGCCGAAGTCGGATGCTTAAATGACTGAGCCACCCAGGCGCCCCTATATGAACATGTTTTAATATGATTTAAAAAAATCATTTGACAGTAAATTGTATATGTGATGCCCCTTTAACCCTAAATGTGCACTTCAATGTATACTTCCCTAAAAAATAAAATTATCTTACGTAACTACAATATAATTACAAAAATCATACAGTTGAATATTTATATAATACTATTATCTAATCTTCAGGCCTTATTCAGATTTTGCCATTTGTTTCAATAATGCCACTTATGGAAAAAAATTCCAGGATTATACATTAATTTTTCCCCAGTGGTTGCATCAGTTTGCATTTCCACCAACAGTGCACAAAGGTTTTCTTTTTTTCCACATCCTCGCCAACACTTTTTTCTTTTTTTCTTTCTTTCTTTTTTTATTTTAGCCATTCTGACTGGTATGAGGTAGTATCTTATTGTGGTTTTGATTTGCATTTCTCTGATGATTAGTGCTGTTGAACATCTTTTCATGTATATGTTAGCCATCTGTATGTCTTTGGAGAAATGTCTGTTCATGTCTTCTGCCCATCTTTTAATTAGATTATTTTGGGTTTTTGTTTTGTTGTCGTTGTTGTTTTGTTTTTGGGTTTTTTTGGTGTTGAGTTGCATAAGCTCTTCACATATTTTGGATATTAACCCCTTATCAGATATTTCATTTGCAAATATCTTTTTCCATCCAGTAGGTTGTCTTTTTTGTTTTGTTGATGGTTTCCTTGGCTGTGCAGAAACTTTTTATTTTGATGTGGTCCCAATAGTTTATTTTTGCTTTTATTTCCCTTACCTGAGGAGAAATGTCTAGAAAAATGTTGCTATCACCAGTATCAGAGAAATTACTGCCTGTACTCTCTTCTAGGATTTTTATCTTTTTAGTTCTCACATTCAGGTCTTTAGATTCATAACCTTGAGAATGTGGTTGAGTAGACTCACTCAAGTTCAACAGTATTTTAACTAGAGTTAAAACTAGGCTGACAGCTCAGACCCTGGTGCCTCCTCCAGATTCCATGTCTCTCTCTCTCTCTCTGTGTCCCTCCCCTGCTCAGGCTCAGACTCTCTCTCTCTCTCAAAAATAAACATTAAAAAAAATTTTAAAAACATGTTCATATATAGAACATACTATTTATAGCAGCATTATTCACAATATGCAAAAGGTGGAAGCTACTCAAGTGTTCATTGATGGATGAATGGATGAACAAAATGTGGTGTATACATACAAGAGAATCTTATTCAACCTTAAAGGAAAAGGAAATTGTGACACACTTTACAACATGGGTAAACCTTGAAGACATTATGCTAAAGTGATATAAGCCAATCACAAAACAACAAATGTTGTATTATTCCCCTTATATGAGGTTCCTACAGCAGTCAAATTCGCAGAGACAGAAAATAGAATGGTGGTTGCCAGGTACTGGAGGAGGGAAAATGAGGAGTTGTTTTTTAATGAATACAAAATTTTAGTTTGGGAGGATGAAAAAGTTCTGGAGATGGATGATGGCAATGGTTTGCACAGCAATGTGAATGTACTTAATGCAGTTGAACTGTACACTTAAAAATCAAATGGTGATGGGAATGCAAGCTGGTGCAGCCACTCTGGAAAACAGTATGGAGGTTCCTCAAAAAACTAAAAATAGAACTACCCTACGACCCAGCAATTGCACTACTAGGCATTTATCCATGGGATACAGGTGTGCTATTTCGAAGGGACACATGCACCCCCATGTTTATAGCAGCACTATCAACAACAGCCAAAGTATGGAAAGAGACTAAATGGATGAATGGATAAAGAAGATGTGGTATATATAGACAATGGAGTATTACTCAGCAATCAAAAAGAATGAAATCTTGCCATTTGCAACTATGTGGATGGACCTGGAGGGTATTATGCTAAGTGAAATTAGTCAGTCAGAGAAAGACGAATATCATATGACTTCACTCATATGAGGACTTTAAGAGACAAAACAGATGAACATAAGGGAAGGGAAACAAAAATAATATAAAAACAGGGAGGGGGACAAAACAGAAAAGACTCATAAATATGGAGAACAAACTGAGGGTCACTGGAGGGGTTGTGGGAGGGGGGATGGGCTAAATGGGTAAAGGGCACTAAGGAATCTACTCCTGAAATCATTGTTGCACTATTTGCTAACTAATTTGGATGTAAATTTTAAAAAATAAAAAAATAAAAAATCAAATGATGAGTTTTGTCTTATATATATTTGTAAAAATAATTAAAATTATATGTAGACAGCTGAGAAGAAAAGGAAATGTAGTAAAATGAACACTTATCTTCTAAAGATAAGAGTAAAGAATAGAAGCAGAGAGACCAATTAAAAAGCTGTTGTAATATGTACCTCAGTAGTGGAGACAGAGAAAATGGGTACATCTGAGAATGATTTAAGTGGTATGATTTGGACTCCTGTATCACATCTACCTTCTGCTTAACAAAAATACAATGGATATGAGTAGATGCATAGGCTGCTATCTTTAAGCATTTGCCTAACACTCATTTGCCCTTCATAACTTGGCTCTGGCTCAACTTCCTTTGAGAAGTCCTCCCTGACTCTATGCAGTCTTTCCCCTTTCTCCTCACCTCTTACCTCTTCTTGGACTGAATTAGTCTTTCTCCCTTCCTAGATGTTGTGATAGCATCTTTTGCATGGACATCACAATATGTTAAAATAAATGGTTTATCTATTTCTTCAATACACTGAGCTCCTTGAGAGCAGAAACAGTTACTATATTTATGAACCACAGCACCTCTCAAAATGTGTGCTCAATAAATGCTTGAATGAATGTAATAAGTTATTGAGTACATATACTGTTTTTGTTTATAATGCTTTATGCTTGCCTCTTTCCTTCCATGCCCCCAAAGTTCATACCCTATTTCAATAGTCTTATAACTAGTCTTTCTACTTCAAGTACATAATTTCTCTAAAGTAGTCTGTGCATTGATGCCATATTAATGAAATTTCATATTTTGCAGCATCTACATAAAAAAACTTCAGTATCTTCCCATTATCTAAATAAAGTTCAAATTCATCAGTGAGAAATTAAGTCCTTCTGCACTATGCTCTCAGAATTTACCATGTTCATTTCAAATTCTACTTACCTACCTACTTAATTTTATTCAACAAGTATTTGAGAACCTGCCCTTTGCAAGGCTTTGTGAAAGAAGAAAGTTTACTAAGTATGATATGTGCTCATTCTCTTTGTGTTCATTTTTTGGTCCCTTGTTTCCTTTTGCTACTTCATTTCATCTTAGGGGAAAAAAATCTTTGGAAAATATTGTCATATTCATATTTAAGTAAGTAGTTCCATTTTAAGACAAAATGTGAGTAATATAATGAAGTTTAGAAAAGGTGGCAAGCTATCCAGCACAATGGCTCACAATAAAAGTTCAATAAATGTTTAAACTGAGTTCATTCTGTTTAAAATTTTAAAGATAGAAATTTAAATTTGGGACAAAGAAAATTATTACTGTTTTAAGTCTTTGGAAACCTGCTTGTTTTTGCTTCATGGTAGTTCAAATGTTAACATTTGAGTTTATTTAACTATTATTTTTTGTAACATATTATTATTTGTAGTTTATCACTTTGAAACACAAAGTCAAAACAAATTTAAGAATACTGTATTACACATTTTCAAAAACCTTTCTATACTCTTTTTATAGGTTATATGTAAAGTCAGATGTGCCACTGAACTTGACAAACACAAGTAAGTTTCGTGAGTAGCAAGGTCTAATTTTTTTCACAATAGACTTCTCAAAGTAGAAGGTCATGGTAGTTGAGGGTGCTGTAGCAGTTTTATAGGAAGTCCAGTGGTTAGATTAGCACATCAGAAGTGAATTGCAGATTCTACAGTTCTCGCCTCAGCCATATTGCTGCCTAACACCTGTTTTTGCTGTTCTGCTACTGTCATGCTTTAGATGTCAGATATAGTTTCATAGGGCCTACACATATTAAAGTTAGATTATACTTTTTGGGGCAAGCGTGTGTGGTATAGTTCCATGAAATAAGGAATGTTTTGGTATTGATTAATGTCAAAAATGAGAGTGCTAAACTGGGGAGTTAGGAGACGTGGGTTTCAGACCAATTCTCCCGCTAATTCATTGGCTATTCAACTCATTTAACCTCTATATTTTGGCTTCCTAAACTATTACAATCCTCTGGACATAGGGACAATTTCAAGGTCCATTTTGGGTTTCAAGTTAATATTATTATTTTTATTATTTAATCTGAGATAATATTAAGATCTAAACTTCT
Source organism: Acinonyx jubatus (assembly GCF_027475565.1). Taxonomy (NCBI): domain Eukaryota; kingdom Metazoa; phylum Chordata; class Mammalia; order Carnivora; family Felidae; genus Acinonyx; species Acinonyx jubatus. The sequence continues at coordinate 98,260,773 of NC_069386.1, forward strand.
CAAACTAAAATTTTTGTACTTTGTACACTTAACAAAGGATTGCTTGTGACAGATTACACATTACCTTCAATTAACCTCTTTTAAACTATTTCCAAAGGCAGACAACATTTTATGATTCCCAGTGTTGAAAATGATCCAAAATAAAAGATATTAGGATGCTGAATAAATTTCTGGCTCATCTTAATTTGGGTTATAAATGTATTTGAACTGGGATTACTTTCATATAGAGAGCTGTCACAGCTACTTAATACAGGTAGCCATACCTTACATGAAGAGTTTTTATGTGGTGGTCTAATTTTTCTTTACGAGATATAGGTGAGCGTTTCTTTTTCTTTTTTTAATGTTTATTTTTGAGAGAGAGAGAGCACAAGCAGGGGAAGGGCAGAGAGAGAGGGAGACAGAATCTGAAGCAGGCTCCAGGCTCTGAGCCATCAGCACAGAGCCCGACGCGGCGCTCAAACTCATGAATGGCAAGATTATGACCTGAGCTGAAGTCAGATGCCTAACCCACTGAGCCCAGGCACCCCAACGATACAGTTGAGCATTTCATTCTCAGAGTTCCTCTGTATGCATAGTAAATATGCAACTTTATAAGAAGCCAAGGTATTGAAATGCCACATATACTGTCCCTATGTTCTTCTTTAGCCATGTTTGAAAATGATGTTTGCTATGGATAATCAGAAGCTCATAAGAATTGAACATTATTTAAAGCACATTTCCCTCAACCTCTTAAAATTAATATTAGTGATCAATTTACATTTAGATAGAGTGTATTAACTTTCCAGGCAAATTATAAAAACCTGGTAATTCCTAGAATGAAAAGGTCAATGAAATATGGTTAGTAGTTATAAAAATGAAAAAAGCAGGATTCCTTGAATTAGTGTTAAAATAATCTTATATTATTCTTCCTGGTAGAGGCAACTGACATTATTTTTAAGTTAATGTTTTATTAAGTTATTTTTAAGTTAATGTTTTAAAATCTAATGCCATTTTTAAAAGGTTTAGATACTAATTTTATAATAGCAAAGATATCTCAAGTAACTCTGAGTGATTATTTAATTTGTATTTAATTAAATCATAAAGATTTTATACTGAAGGAGTTATTGTACCTAAAATAACACAACTAATTCAGAATTAAATCTAATCTCTCATTAGTATATAGATATCTAATACATTTATTTTTTCCTTTCAGAATTCTGTTGCATTTGGGCTTCATATTGGCAAGCCTTCTTTTTTTAGTGGTGAACTTGACTTGTGCAGTGCTAGTCCATGGAGATGTCCCAGAAAATCAATTGAAGTGGACGGTGTTTGTTCGAGCATTAATTAATGATAGCCTGTTTATTCTTTGTGCCATCTCTTTAGTTAGTTACATATGCAAAATTACAAAAATGTCATCAGCAAATGTCTACCTCGAATCAAAGGTAAGTATGTTTCTTAAATTTATGCTTGAAAATATAACTTCAAATCCTCATCCTATGAAGCATGTTTTAATGGAAAGCCTATGTTTTTTTTTTAAAGAGTATTCTGAATGTAAGGTACATTTTTGAGCTTGAAATAATGGTCACAAGATATTAAAGTGCATTCATAACTTGGCCCTTACTAAATAACATTTTTTTAAAAAGTTTACATTGAGCATACTATATTTTCTGTGACTTATACCCTCTACATTGTAGGATAAACGAAATAGACCAGAATTTACATGAATGTATGACAAATGGTCTAATATATAAAGCCACATTAACAATTTAAGATTTCATCAGTAAGGGTGGCAGTATTGCCATTAAACAGTTTACCAGATTATGTCTGCATACACTTGAGTTAGCAATGTTAAGATGCTATACTTCTAAACTGGTGTTTATTTGTGTATAAAGATTTAGAAAATGTTACTTCACCCCATAATGTGAAGACCCTATGATTTTGAAACAGCTAATCATGTAATTAAATTTATAAATGCTTTGCTTCTGCCTTTCCTTATACTTTTTGTTTGGATCAGCAAACAGAAGCCAAATGCTAACCTATTAACAAAGAACTATAAAAGTTTCTACCACTAATCGACAGCGTGGTTGAGCAGTGAATCAGTCATCACAGTGTGTATTTGATACTGGATGTGAGGGTATAGATGTGTGGATTTAGGGGTATGGTTTACACATACACACAAGCCTGTTTTAATTAGGCATCATTACCTGTTCACTGAAGATAAGCAAGATAGTGTCTTTAACAGAAGAGTTCTCTGAAATATACTTAGATTTCTATATTGTTGTTATCCATTATATAATCCTAGTAAGTTAAGGTGCTTTAATTCAATGCATCAACTTGTCCTTTAAATTTAGGTACAGACTTTAATTTTACTTTTTAAACATGTATCAGAATGCAGGATAAAAATAAAAATATATGCAAAGAGAGAGAGAGACTTTCAAAAGTATTAATCTTACCTAGGAAACTATTGTATCAATTAAAGGTTTAATTGTATGAAAGGTTAGCTCAGAAATTTAAATGTTTTAGCTCATTCTAGCTTCAGTTTAAATGTTAAAAATAGTACTGTCACTGTTACAGTACATAATCTTTTGGTGTAGCAACAGCATCTTCACTTAATGTAATAACATCACCATAACATTCAGACCTGTGCTTGTCTAGCGATAAAGCATAAATAGATTTGGTTGAACTTACATGGCTTCTTTTCTGGATATTTAACAACTTTTCAAGTTTGGTTTTACTTGCTTTGAAATAAATGTTTCTGTGACTATAAGTAAAGTTGCCAATCTAAGAAGGAAAGCTCATCTGATAACTTCTCCAGAATTATTTCAAACATCCCCTAACTATGATATGAAAGGTATTCATTTTTTTATTATTATTTTAGAAGTTTTACATTTAACAGGCGCATGGATTCAGAATTCTCTAACATTACAGAGGGAAATGCTTAAATACATAACTTTAAAGGTAAACATAATAGATCTTTTGTATTACATTGTACTGTTACATAGTTCTTGGTCTTCCTAAGTTGATTATAAACTTATTTATTCAAAGAGTACAGCCTCTTGCTTTCACATTCTCCTTGTAAATCACTAGGCTCATTTTTATTTTTTGACTTCTGGACAGTAATGGCCGTTTCTTTTATTTAGTCCACAAATATCAGCTAAGCATCTGCCTCTTCCCCTTTTAAACTGACCCTGTTTCCTACTATCCCTAAGAACATTTCCTTAAAAGCTCAGACTTGGATCCTTTGTTTTCCTTTTTTTTTTTTTTTTTTAATTTTTTTTTCAACGTTTTTTATTTATTTTTGGGACAGAGAGAGACAGAGCATGAACGGGGGAGGGGCAGAGAGAGAGGGAGACACAGAATCGGAAACAGGCTCCAGGCTCTGAGCCATCAGCCCAGAGCCTGACGCGGGGCTCGAACTCACGGACCGCGAGATCGTGACCTGGCTGAAGTCGGACGCTTAACCGACTGCGCCACCCAGGCGCCCCCTTTGTTTTTCTTTTTATTCTTCCTTCCTTCCTTCTTCTAAATATTCATTGATAATGATATCTTACATAATTTGTTTCAACAAAATCTTACCTACCTTATTTCTAAATGGCACACAACATTCTTTCCTGTCTCTATATCTTCAGGCTGTTTCATTTTCCAGGAATGTCTCTCCCCCACCCACTGCTCTATTACTGTTTGTTCTTATCTTACCAAACTTTGAAGGCATAACTCTAATGTTTCTCCTTTTTATGAACTTGATTTGATTCTTTCCCCTTCATCTCCAAAACAAAATTTAATTTTTTTAATGTTTATTTATTTTTGAGAGACAGAGAGAGACAGAGCGTGAACTGGGGAGGGGCAGAGAGAGAGGGACACACAGAATCTGAAGCAGGCTCCAGGCTCTGAGCTGTTGGCACAGAGCCTGACACGGGGCTCGAACCCATGAGCCGTGAGATCATGACCTGAGCTGAAGTCAGATGCTTAACCGACTGAGCCACCCAGGCACCCCTCCAAAGTAAAATTTAGAAATAACTACCTGGATTCTCTTTTTAAAAAAAAATTTAAATTCTTTTAGCAGCTAGAACAATGCTGTGTATTGGTTCTCTTTTTCAAAGTAGCAACTCTAACTGGGTTTTTAAATATTAGGTTATTGTCGATTTGAATAGTTTGTTTCTGCTCTTACAATTTTTGACCTTCTTACGTATTTAAGGTTTTTACTTTGTTCTTTGTCTGTGTTCTTATATAGATACGTGATTTATTATTTTGTAAACTAATAAGATATTTAGAGCAACATGTTTTCTCAAGTACTGCTTTGGCAGCTTTCCATAATCTTGTTATATTGTACGAACACTCTTATTTAACAAAAACAAAGAAAATTTTCTATTTGAGTTTAAGCCATGTCTTCAACATTACATACTTATATATCAATGTGAATTAGATATTGTCTTTACATATAGGTCTTCCTTCAACTTACTTTGATGGAAAGTCTAAAATTCATACATCTATCTTATTCAGGTCCCCTAACTTCCTTAAGAAGTTGCTTGACTGCTTGACTGTGTATGCATTTCAGCCTAAACAATATATAATTTCTGTACTCCAGTTTCTTGAAATAAAGTCTCAACTGTTAAATTTAAAAGCTTAATTGCCAAAAAAAATGACCTGAAGGATTTCTTGTTTGTTCATTTCCATAGCTATTCTACATTTTATCCTCAACCCAGTCCAGATGTTTTGTACTCAGACTTCATTGTATCATGGATAGAATTGTCTGTTCTGACCTATACTTTGGCCTGTATCAAGAAATATGTAAGAAACATTTATCTTAAAAGTCACTATTGTATAATGTTGAGGATATTATCTATACAGCGTTCCCCAGAAAAGATATTTTTCTCCAGTTCAGTCCCAGGTAAAACAGTATTGATTAAGTCCTTTTTCCCTCTGGCCACTATGCCATTCAGAGGCAAATCTGTGGTTTACCTCTATATCAATCATAGGTGACCTTATGATATCCACTTTGGTTCTGGCTCTACCTCTAGTTTTATTTTACTTTCTTATTCCCCCCACCACCACCAGACACACATTCTTATATATTTTTTATTTTGTTTGTATCTCTGTAACTACTTCAAATTCTCTTTTGTAATGAGGGTGGTATAAATAAATAAATTAACATAAAAATGGGATTGGATATACTGTTGGATATGTTTGTATCTCTGTTTTCAGATATATCAATTTTTAATTAATTTGGAAAGGCCTTACTGAGAGACAACATATCATAGTGATTAAGAGCTAGAAACCTGATTGGGCACCTGGGTGGCTCCGTTGGTGGTACATTTGACTTTTGATTGTACCTCAGGTAACGATCCCAGGGCTCTGGGATTCAGCCCCACGCGGAGCCTTATTTGGGTAGGTCTCTGCACTGAGGGTGGAGCCTGCTTAAGATTCTCTCCCTCTCCCTTTACCCCTCCCCTGCTCACACTCTTTCTCTCTCTTAAAAAGAGAGAGAGAGAGAGAGAGAGAGAGAGAGAGAGAGAGCTGGAAACCTGAGATCAAAGAGATAAGGCAATAAATCCCATCTCTTCTGTTACTGGCCATATGGCATTGGACAAGTAACAGTATCTGTAAGTTTCATTCAGCTGATCTGTAAAATGAAAATAATGATAGTGTTGATCTTATAGGTTGTTATGAAGATAAGAGTAGTACCTTCGAAGGTGGTTATAAGGATTAAATGAAATTTCATATAAAGTACTTAATATAATGCCTAGCACTTGGGAAGTGCTTGTGAATGTTAGCTATTATGATCCTAACATGTACTAAAGGATGGTAACGTAACTTCAAAAAGTTCTTGAATACCTGAAATAGTTGGCAAAATTTATCTGGAGAGGGGTGCTATACATGTAATCAGATTCTCAAAAGGAGCATTGATCCAAAAAAAAGAATAAGAATCACTGAAAAACTGAGTTTCTCTTTTAAGTACTTTAATTTTACTCGACTCCACTTTCTTTATGTACCATTTCGCATGGATTTCAATAAGGGTTGAAGTCTCTTAATAGGTGACATTTCATCTAATATTTAACTAACTTTTCTTTAAAATCTTTAGAACAAATATTACTGAAATAATGTAATGGCATTTTTAATCATAGGAATTTTTGTTCTGTGATCTACTGTAACTTTTATTACAATTTCAATTTTCTCTTATTTGCATGCTCATGATAGACAATGCTTTTAACTTTTTATCTATTTTTAACATTTCAAGTGTGTCTCATTAACTTGGACAAAATATAGAATTATTTTGATTGTTTTTTTACAAACCTTTTCTACGATAAATAAACAGTTTGTATTTATTGACATGATTGCATGTTACTATTGGTCTATTTTTCCCATTAAGTTTTTTTTATTGCTGTTTGCCTTGACTTCATTTGTATGATTTCTGTGGTATATTTGAATTTATTTATTTTTTCTCAAAATTACACATAACTATTAACATTAAAATGCATACTGATAAAATTATTTTTATTCTAATATTCCTTCCAACTTCAGAAAAAAATAATAATATTTATAACAATATAAGAACATAATAGACAAAATAACTTATCTACACAAAAAGATTTAAGCCAATGTAGATGCTTAGTCCCTGTAATGACAGGTTGGGATTATCTGTATAAGAGAACACTCAAAGGCAGGGTGGGAATAAAAGTTAAGCTATTAGGTTTATATCTCTGGTCAGGGACATGCACAATTTTATATCTGATAAAAGTGTAAAGGGAATAATTGTCTGATACTTAAGATCAGCTTGTCTCCTAGCCCAGTGGGCCATGTGCAAATAATGCATTCTCTCTCTCTCTCTCTGCCTCTCTCTCTCTCCTGAATTCCTAACAGTTTTAATTATTATGTAAACCTTTCTGTCCAATGTTCACTTAACCTTTTATCCATATTAATTTAATGTATTAAAATGGAAAACAGCATCAGCATCTTACAGAGACACAGTAACATTCAATTAGACTGATTTTTTTTTTTTGAGAGAAAGAGATAGAGAGCAAGTGGGGGAGGGGCAGAGAGAGAGAGAGAGAGAGAGAGAGAGAGAGAATCCCAAACAGGCTCCGCACTATCAACACAGAGCCCAATGTGGGGCTGGAACTCATGAACAATGAGCTCATGACCTGAGCTGAAGTCAAGAGTCAGACACTCAACCAACTGAGCCACCCAGACTGATATTTCTGATCTTTCATGCAGACTAGCTGATCCTACAAGACCAAAGCAGTGATTTATGGTAATTTAAGCCATAATTAAAGAAATAGACTAAAATACTATCAGTGTCTTTTTCCATCACCCTAAAATATTATGTAACCAGACTTTGGGAGGATGATGGGTAGAGAAATAGGGACTGCACCTTCCTCTGTAATAGGTATGATTGCCATCTTCCCAATACTTTGCTATAATTTCTCTCTTGAATTATGAGGATTTACTCCATCCATCTTAAGCTGTGGCACTTGGCTGCCTTTGTTACTCCAGTTCTTATACCCCAAGTCTTATTTCCTCTTCTGTTGCTGAGCAGACCCACCACACACTTGTCACATTTTTAAAAATCCATAGGAGTCAGAGATCTAATTTCATTGTCTTGGAAGCATGAACCTTTTTGAACCTGTTTAAATTTTATAATTATCGAAATACAGTTGACCCTTGAACAACAGAGGGACTAGAGGCACTGACCCATTACACAATTTAAAATCCACGTATAGCTTTGACTCCCCCAAAACTTCTTTTAATGTCTTTGGGGTTTTTTTTAATTGAAGTACAGTTGACACACTGACTCCTCCAAAGTTTAACTACTAATAGCCTACAGTTGACTGAAAGCCTTACCAATAATAGAAACAGTCAATTAACACACACTGTGTATACTGTGTGTATTATATACTGTATTCTTACAGTAAAGTAAGCTAGAGGAAAGAAAATGTTATTAAGTAAATCATAAGAAAGAGAAAACATATTTACAGTACTGTACAGTATTTGTCAAAAAATCTGTGGATAGTAGACTCCAACCTATTCAAACAGTTCAGCAGTTCAAACCTGTTGTTCAAGGGTCAACTGTTTATTTTTTAATTTACTAATTGAGACTACTTTGTTTTCTTACTTTTGATCCTTAGTTTGGCATTTTATTCTCAAAATGGAAGTAGCATTTGTGAGATGTTTTCCAAAAATATGTGTAGGATTCTGCTTCTGGTAATGGCTAAGTAGCTTCTATTGGACAAACCTTCCACAGATAGCAATGATAAATTCTGGACAAAATATAAAAAGCACTGAAGGCACTGGAGAGCAACCACTTAGAAGAAGGAAATAACACTGAGTGAGTTTCCTGTTTTTTACAGCTTCTAACCTGAGGGAAGTTCTCATCCACGGGGCAGCCAAAACTAGAAGAGAAAACCTCTGTTTAACTTGCTTGAAGAATCAGAAGACAAAATTCAAGTAACTACCACAGATGGAAAATGAGTGGGAAATTTCAGGAAGAAGACAGCCAGGTAGAGGAAGCCCCAAATTCTGATGATAAATTCTGCCAAATTTTTATCTGATACCTGAACTGCACGTGAGCAAGGCAGAATTCAAGCAGCACAATTAAGAAGAAAGGAATTGAACTGATATTTCAGTTGCTCTCTATACATGGAAGACAGTTTGGGATTTGAGTCTAACCACATTAGTTTTTGCTTGAAAAATAAAAAAAAGGAAAAGAGAAAAATCAATAATTTTTAGAAGAATATAACAGAATCCAGACTCTCTAAAACATGTCACTCACAAGGGGCAGAGCACAATCCAAGATTACTAGATATATGAAGAAACAGGAAAAATATAAGTCATACTTAAAAGGCAAAAAGTAAAACTCAAAAAGCAATCTTTGGAGGCAATCCACCCTTCCAGATGATGTAGGTGTTGGCTATATCAGACAAAGATTTTATATTATGTTTAAGTATGTAAAGGAAAATACACTTTGATAAATAAATAGGAAAACTCAGGAGAACTAAAAACTATAAAAAGAATTTCTAGAATTAAAAAATACAATATTTAAATTAAAAAGTCACCAGTTGGGCTTAACAGCAGATTGAAGATGAAAGAAGAAAAAGAAATCAATAAATCAGCAGAAAGTATCCAATTTGAAGCACAGAGTAGAGTAGGGGAAAGATGATAATAAAATGAACAGAATCTCGGGACCTAAGTATGCATAAGTGGAAAAGGAAAAGAGGGAGAAAATTATTTTGGAAAAAATATTTGAAGAAATAATGACTGAAATTTTCCAATTTTTGATGAAAGACATAAATTTACAGCTCAGCAACCCCAATCAGGATAAATATAAAGAAAGTGTCATATAGGTTCATTATAGTCGAAGTACTTAAAACGAAAAATAAAAAGGAAATCTTGAGAGCAGAGAAAAATGACGCATACATAAGGGAACATTGATTTAAATGATCACTCACTTCTCATCAGAAATAAGGGAGTCCAGAAGACATGGAAATGACATCTTCAACATGCTGAAGAAAACATGTTATCAACTCTGAAATCTCTATCCAATTAAAATATTCTTAAAGAATGATGAAGAAATAAAAAATCTTCCAATAGAACTAAGAGGGTTAGTTACCAACAGACCTGCACTACAAGAAATGTTAAGAAAATTCTACAGCCTAAAGGGAAATAAAGTAAACTTGAATTTCATCTCTTCAGGAAGGAATGAAGAACACAAGAAATAGTAAATATTTGGGTAAATATAATTTCTTAATTTCTAAAAAAGAAATATGACTGTGCAAAGCAAAACTTACAATGTGAGGCTTACATATGTAGATAAATAATTCTCTCTATAGTATATATAACAGTGATAGCAACTATAGTATAAAGGACAGGGGATAAATGTACCCATAATGTTGCAAAGTTCTTACATTTTATGTCAAAGTGGTATGATGTTAACTATTAGACCATGGAAGTTAAGGATATATATCATAATCTTTAGAGTAGTGGTTCTCAAACTTTTTGGTCTCAAGACCCGATTAGACCTCTGAGAATTATTGAGGACTCCAATATCTAGTGTTATATCCATCTATATGTACATTATTAGAAATAAAAATTGAGAAATTCTAAAAATATTCATTTCTTAATTCATTTAAAATAACAATAATATATTATCCATTATGTTAACATGAATAACATGTTTTTATGAAAACTAATTGTATTTTCCAAAACAAAAATAAATTAGAAGATCGACATTGTTTTACATTTTGCAGATCTCTTTAATTTCTGACTTAATGGAAGACAGCTGGATTTTCATGTTTGCTTCTGCATTCAATCTGTTGTGATATGTCATTTAGGTTGAAGTATATGAAGAAAATCCATCCTCACACATATATGTAGTTGGAAAATGGAGGAGAATTTTAAAACCTTTTCAGATAATTGTGGATATTCTTCTTTAATACTACACCAAAAATCTGAAGTGGAGGTTTCTTGAAGGTTAGTTGCCATGCAGAATCTAAAACCATATTAGTGAACTTTCTGTACTACTATTGGTCTATCTTACACTTTGAATGATTGTGTAACATCATGCATTGATCATTGGAAGAGAGTGGTCAAGATCTTCAAAATGATGATACATTTCATTGGACAGTATTCAAAATCACATTTATTAATATTGCCTCCAATGTCATCAGAAAAGTGTTTAAGTTTTTAGAAGCTGCCATGCCAGTCTTATCATGGACATAAGAGTTTACAAGTTCTCAAAAATTCTAATTTTCATTAGAAAATTTATATTTCACCATTGACAATAGTGTCAGATATTTTCTTTGAAGTGACAGGATAATTTCACTTGTTTTAAAAATATATATTCCTGGTAACCAAGTATGAATAAGCATTGTTTGTCTTCCATAGTTGTCTGTTGAGTAAAAAATGGTGTTCCATAAAAAAGTCTAGTTTCGCTCACAAGTCAAACAACCACATACGTGCTTTTCCTCAAGACTACCACTATGCTTCAGTATGCAGCAGAATTGCTTTAAGTGCATGTCTCATGTCATCACGCAGAATTTTTTTTAAGTTTCTTTATTTATTTTTGAGAGAGTGAGAGCAAGCATGAGTTGGGGAGGGGCAGTGAGGGAGGAAGGGAGAGAGAATTCCAAGCAGGCTCCACACCATCAAGGCAGAGCCCAACGTGGGGCTTGATCTCACAAACCATGAGATCATGACCTGAGCTGAGATCAAGAGTCAGATGCCTAACCAACTAAGCCATAGGCACCCCTCATCACACAGAATTTTAAATAGACACATACTTTAGGTTGATAATTAATAAATATTTTCATTGCTTCATCAAGGATATTCTTAAGTGACACTGACTTTCTTTTTTAATCAGGAATTCATAGTAGTAAAGAATACAATACAGTTTGGGGCCACTGCCTTGCTTTGTACTAAGGCCCAGAAGTTTTCCCTACCATTGCTTTTGTACCATTAGTGAACATATCAACACAGTTGACCCAGGATAAAAAATCAGAAGAGTTTTCAACACTTTGGATATTTCAGTGCCACTTATGTTTCTTCTCAGACATTGACATAAAAGAATACCTTTCTGGATGATTAGTTGATGCTCACACTGGATTATTACAAACAAAATTAGTCCTGCTTCATCAAGTTCAATCATTTACAAGACAAAAATAGAAATCTATAGATAAGGTATTAAATCTTTGTTTTCAGTTAAATCTTCAAATCAGTTAATTTCTGTACTATTGGAAAATGGCAATGCCATAATTTATTCAGTGGACTTCCCATCTGGCAGGCATTCAGTACTGTCCACTGTGTAAGGCTTTACTGGTTTCTCAGCTACTGTGTGTGCTTTCTCAGCCAGTGCAATATAGTAATATAGCCTGTAAATATTTGAATGGTGTTTTCATTTCTAATTTGGAAAGCTATAAAAACAATTTTTAGTGTTTAAAGTGCTCACCACATCTGCATTTAAATTTCAATTCCTCTTGCTTTTAATCTCTGGTCTCAAAATGACTCTGCAGCCTAACTTGGGCCTTAATATTATTCAGAAATGTTCTGTCATAGAAGACACAACAAGGTAAATTATTAACGTTTGTAAAGCCTATTGAAAGATACTTTTCATTACATTTTATTTGATAAAACAAAACAAGAAATCAGTTTCATACAGTTCCTTTGAGGTAGTTTCCTTACTTTATTGAGTCAGAGAGTTCTAATCACTTTCCTCTTTCTCAGCATCTTAGAGATAAACAGGGAAGTTGTATGTTAAAGATATTTTTTATTGTGGTAAAATATTTATAACATAAATTTTACCATTTAATCATTTTTAATTGTATAGTTCAGTGGCATTAAGTACATTCATATTGTTGTACAACCATTGCTATCTATCTCAAGAACATTTCATTATCCCATAGTGAAACTCTGTATCCATTAAAAAAAATAATTTCCTATTCCTGAGACAATAATCCATTCTTAAATATTAAAAAAATATGTTTTCATTTTAGAGTAAAATATGATTAATTTTTAATATGAGTTTAATATCAAATTTTAAATTTTTTAAAGTTTTTGAAGAAAGTTCTTAAATATTGTAAAACAAATCTGTCAGGTATACCAATTCTTATTGTATTTCCATGGAGATACAAGGATTTCAAAATAACTACTTACTGGTTAATAATGGAGTTTCAGCAGATATAACCAAAGAAACCTAGTAAGAAGCCAGTAAAAGTAGGAAAACAATCTGAGTTCATCTCTGAAAATGCACATATTTATACCCTAATTCTATTATATCAGGAATTCTGTAAAACACAAGAATATACATGCATACAAAGTGTTGACATCATCCGTTATCATGTAGCCTCTGGAAAACTCTGCTGTACATCCAAAAGAGAATTAGAGTACAATAAGTAAATAACATCTTAGTATTTTTTTTTATCATTTTGATTTTGATCTTTAAGGTCCCTGGACCACACTTTAAGAACTGCTACCCTAGAGCAACCACTTAAAGCGAAAACAAAACAAATCAAAAACTGGAAAAGTATAGTTAAAAATCCAATAGATAAGTTAAAATGTAATCCTAAAAAATATTCAATTAACCCAAAAAAACACAGGAAATAATAGAGGAAAAACAAACACCAGCAGCAAAAAACAAGCAGAAGCAAACAGAAAACAAATAGTAAAATGTAAGATTTAAATCCAAACATATCACCAATTATATTAAATGTTAATGGACTAAACATCCCATTAAAACATAGAGATGGTCAAAATGGAACTTTAAAGATAAAAAAAAGATATGTCAAAAATAAATAAATGGAAACTATAATATACTATGCATTCAGTAAGCATAAGAAGGCCCTTTAATATCAGATAAGATAAATCTAAAAACCAAGTATTATCAGATATAAAAAGATACCTTTCATCAGGAAACAAAGAATATTAGCAAATATAAGAGGTATATTTCATCAGAAAGACATAAAAATTATAAATGGGTACATGAAGCCAAAAATAGTAGGAAATAAAGCAGAAAAAAAGATTTACCAAAATGGTGAGAAATAAAAGGGGAATGTGTACAATTATAGTTGGAGATTTTATTGCCCCCCCAACAATTGATAAAACAGTACAAAAAATCTGAACAGCACTACCAACACCCTTGAGCTAATTGACTCTCAGTAACTGGAGGGTACACATTCCTTTCAATTGAGCGTGGAAATGGTCATCAAAATAAACCATACAAGGCACCATAATAAAAGTATCAATACTTTCAAAAGAATTGGAATCAAAGAATGTTTTCTAGCATAATGCAATTAAATATCAGTAATGATATGATATCTAAAAAAAATCCAAATATTTAAAAATTATAACATAATTCTAAATAACCCATAAGAAAAGGAAGAAATCACAAGGGAAATTAGAAAACATTTCATATGGAAGGATAACAAAATACAATATATCAAAATTTGTGGGATACTGCTAAAATAGTGCTTGAAGAGAAAAATATATCTTTAAATGCTATATTAGAATGGAAGAAAGATATAAAACTATGGCCTAAGATTTCACCGTAGAAACTATGGGGGAAACTAGGACAAAGTTAAAAAAAAAAAAAAAGAAGTAAGTCCAAAGCAAGTAGAAGGACTGAAGGACTGAGATAATAAAGATAAGAATAGAAATCAGTGAAACAGCAAATAAACAATAGAAAAATTAAAGCCAAAAGTTAATTCTGTGAATAGATGAACAAATTTTATGTACGGAAACAAGCGCAGTGAAGATACAAATTCCCAATATCATGAATGAAAGAGGGAATATCACTTAGATCTTAACAGGCATTAAAAAAAAATGAAGGAATATTATGAACAGCTTTTTGTGAGTAAATTTGACAACTTAGAGGAAATGGACAGATTGCTTTAAAAATACAATGTAACAAATTGGTAGAAGATAAAATATTAGTTCTGAATTGCCCTATATTTATTAAAAAAAATTTGATTTGTTATCAGAAATTTCCATCAAAGAAAACTCTAGGCCCAGATGGTTTCACTGGTTAATTTTATCAAATCTTTAAAGATAAATTAATACCAATATTAAACTCTTTTGAAAATATAAAAGGAAAAAACTCTTTCCAACATATTTTATAAGGACAGCATTACTGTTTTACCAAACTTGACAAAGATATTACAAAGCACATAAAAGCTACAATACTTAAAGACTCAGAATCTAAGCAATATGTAAAAAGGAAAAGATATTATAACCAAGAAGAGTTTATCCCAGGAATGCAACATTGGTTTCACATTGAAATCAAATCAGTTTAATTCACTCATTAGGATAACAAAGGGAAAAAGTAAATATGTAATAATTTGAATAGATGTAGAAAAAACATTTGATAAAATTCAGCACCCTCCATGACTTAAAAAAACATGGAACTCTCAGCTAATAGGGTATACAAGAAATAATCCTCTATCTGATAAAAAGCATCTATAAAAAACCTTCCATCAATATCATACTTAAAGTATTGTTTTGCCCCTAGGATTGGAAACAAAGAAAGAATGCCCATTCTCACCATTTCTATTCAATATTCCAAGAAAACAAGAAACAAAAAGTATAAAATTGGAAATAAAAAAGTAAAACTGTCTGTACTTAACAGAATTGCTTTTGTAGAGCATCTTAAAGAGTCTGCTAAATAACTACTAGAATTCATGAGTGAATTTAGCAAAGTTCTCAGGATACAAGGTCAAAATGCAAAATTATTGTGTTTTTATATATACCAAGAGCAGTCAATTAGAAGATAAAATTCAAATCACATTTATGTTAGCATCAAAAAACAAAATACTTAGAAACAAAATTTCCAAGGCACCTGGGTGGCTTAGTTGGTTAAGCATCTAACTTTTGATTTCTGCTCAGGTCATGATCTCATGGTTCATGAGATTGAGCACTGCATCAGGCTCTATGCCGACAGCATGGAGCCTGCTTGAGTTTCTCTCTCTCCTTTTCTCTCTGCCCCTCCCCCCCCTCACACTCATGTTCTCTCTCAAAATAAATAAATAAACTTAAAAAAAAAAAGAAACAAATTTTCCGAAAAAAACCAAGCAATATCTCTGTACTTAAAACTACAAAATATTACTGAGAGAAATTAAAGAAGACTATAAATCAATGAAGACTATTGTTCATGGATTAGAAGATGCAGTATTGTTAAGATGGCAATTCTTCCCAAAATGATTTACAGATTCAAAGCGATCCTAATCATAATTCTACGATGTGGTTTTTAAAAATAGAATTTGGCAATTTTATTCTAAAACTTATATGGAAACGCACAGGACCTAAAAATACATTTCAAATGGTGCATTCTAATAAAACTTTGTACTATGATGAAAGTATTCTATACCTGCATTGTTCAGTATGGTAGCTAGCCATATGTGACTATTGAGCACTTGAAAAGTAGCTATTGTGACAGAGGATCTGATCATTTAATTAATTTAATTTAATTTAATTTAAGTGTAAATAACCAGATGTGGCTAATGGCTATTGTATTGAACAATGCAGAAAGAAACACTGAAAAAGCAGGGGACTTACACTACATGGCTTTGAAATTTAGGATACAGCTACAATAATTAAAACACTGTGCTACTGGCATAAAAGAGGCAAACAGATCAATGGAACAGAATAGAAAGCCTAGAAATCAATCCACACATATAAGGTCGTTTGATTTTTGACCAAGGTGCTAAAGCAATCCAAACGGAAAAGGAAACCTTTTTAACTAATGAGGTTGGAAAAACTGGATATCCATATGAAACAAAATGAAGCCCAACTCCATCTCATACTATACGCACATAAAAATATTTCAAAATGGATGATAGACCTAAATGTAAATGAAAAAATTCTAAAACTTCTGAAAATAAACACCAAAAAGTATCTTTACAACCTGGGCATAGGCAAAGATTTCTTAGGTCATAGAGTAATCAGAAGGAATAGATTGATGAATTAGACTTAATTAAATTTTAAATTTCTCATCCAAAGAAAAGACTAATAAAATGCAAAAGCAAGTCACAGACTTCAAGAAAATATTTGCATATTTCTGACAAAGGACTCATTTCCAGCATATATAGAGATCTCTTACAACTCAATAATAAAAAAAAAAAGACAACCGAATTTAGAAGTGGACAATGATATGAATAGATTTGTCACAAAGAAGATATACAAATGGCCAATAAACAAAATGTCATTAGTCTTCATGAAATGCAAATTAACAAAAATGAGATACTATCACACAACCATCAGCATGGCTAAAATTAAAAAGATTGAAAACCCCTATGTTGTCTAGGATGTAGAACAACTGGAACTCTCATACTTTGTTGGAAATATAAAATTATACATCCATTTTGGAAAGAGATGAGGCAATTTCTTATACAGCTGAATTTATACCAACCATACCACCCAGTAATTCCATTCTTAGGTATTTACCCCAAAGAAGTGAAAACATATGTCCACAGAAAGATGTATATAAGAATATTTATAGAAACTATCCATCAACAGAAAAAACTGTCATATAAACAATCTCATATAATTATTAAGTGGAATTAGTGTGATTAACTATCCTGGTTTCTCTGGGACTGAGAAGTTTTCTGGGACTTTCAGTGCTAAAACTAGGAAACTCTTAAGCAAATCAGGGCCAGTTAGTCATTCTAATTATCCACCTCAGCAATACAAAGACCATAGAATTACTAAAACATCCAACAACATGGGTGAAGCACAAAACATTATGCTGAGTGAATGAAGCCTACAAAAGAGTTCATATTCTATGGTCCTCTTTATATGAAGTTCAGAACTAAGGTGTGGCAAAAACAGAAGCAGGAGAGTGTATACATCTGAGGGTTTGGCTGATGGGGAAGGGGTGTGAGGGAACTTTCTGGAGTGATGGTAATGCTCTCTATTTTGGTAGAAATGTGGGTTACACTGGTGTATACATTTGTCAAAACTTAGTGAATGGTAATTTGAAGTTTCTGCATATCTACATTTTAAAAATACCTGTAAACAAATATTGAACTCTAGCTAATGACATGCATACCAATGTGTTAATAATATGCATACTGAAGTGAGGTGTGACTCTTCTTTCCTTGTCTGGTATGGAATTTCTTAAAAAAGTGGTGTAGATGTTAGAGATGGAAGAAGGGAGAATAATACCTTGAGGATTGCTTCTGAGTGGAATTGTCTGTTATTGACTCCATTCATTTTAGAAAGATTTTCTTTAACTTTTTGGCAACAGCTTCCATGTTGCTGAATCCATTTTTCTGTTTTGTTTTGTAATCCTGTGTTTTGCAGGAAGAATCTTACTTTGCTTTCTAAATCAGTGAGCTTCTTTCGTTGTTATATATATGTAATCTAACTGTAATTTTGTTTTATTAATTGCCTCAGTGTTATTGACTCTTTGCTAACTTTTCTCACAACCTTTTTTTTTTTTTTTTGGCTTTTATAGTATTTACAAGTATAAGCAAAATATCTCCATATTATGTCTTTTAGTAGTCATTTTATTTCTCCAGAAAGTTACTTAGGATTATTTTAAGGGATGGCAGTGCTTACAACATTCTAACTTCTTGTTATCTAATGTTTCTTTAATACTATAGTACTTTTAAAATTGCTTCTGGATTGGCTTTAGATTAGCTTCTGTTTAATGTTTTTTTTTTTTTTTTTTATATATTTTGAAGAGAGAGAGAGACAAGGCATAGGCAGGGGAGGGGCAGAGAGAGAGGGAGACACAGAATCCGAAGCAGGATCCAGGCTCTGAGCTGTCAGCACAGAGCCTGACACGGGGCTGGAACCCACAAACCCTGAAATCACAACCTGAGCAGAAGTCAGATGCTTAACCAACTGAGCCTCCCAGGCACCCCTAGATTAGCTTGTTTATTAACAACTTTTTTGGGTATTCACAAAAATAAAAATGTACACTGTAGAAAATTTTAGCCTTGACTTTAGAAAATTTTAATCTTGTTAGGGTTTTACTTGTTTTCACGCATACTTTTTGTTATGGTAATGAGGTAGGTCAAAAGAGTACTCTCAGCACCTGGGTGGCTCAGTCGGTTAAGTGTCCGACATGGGCTCAGGTCATGATCTCCCATTTTGTGAGTTTGAGCCCCATGTTGGGCTCTGGGCTGACAGCTCAGAGCCTGGAGCCTACTTTGGATTCTGTGTCTCCCTCTCTCTCTGCCGCTCACTGCTTGCTTGCGCGTGCTGTCTCTTTCTATCTCTCAAAAATAAATAAAAAATTAAAAAAATAAGAGGGTACTCTCAACATCTTTCAAGGTATCTTTTATCTTTTAGTTCTCCTTCTTCTTATATACCTCTAAAATGTGTTGTTCTTATAAAGAAGTCAGTTATAATAATGGTTCTCAATCCTACCAAACCCAGTGCACGCTTCTAATAACGTTTTTTTTTTTAGTTTATTTATTTATTTTTGAGAGAGAGAGAGAGAGAGAGAGAGCACACATGCATATGGGAGAGGGGCAGAGAGAGAGAGGGGAGAGAGAGAATCCCAAGCAGGCTCCTTGCTGTTAGTGCAGAGCCTGATGCAGGGCTCAAACCCATGAACTGAGATTGTGACCTCAGCCAAAATCAAGAGTTGGATGCTCAACGGACTGAGCCACCCAGGCACCCCTCTAATAAGTACTTTTTTTTTTCTTTAACGTTTATTTATTTTTGAGACAGAGAGACAGAGCATGAACGGGGGAGGGGCAGAGAAAGAGGGAGACACAGACTCGGAAACAGGCTCCAGGCTCTGAGCTGTCAGCACAGAGCCCCACATGGGGCTCAAACTCACAGACGGTGAGATCATGACCTGAGCCGAAGTCGGACGCTCAACCGAGTGAGCCACCCAGGTGCTCCTCTAATAAGTACTTTTAATAATTTTTTTTCTATCCTGAAATTAATAGATTATTTTAATCTACCTACACACATAACCAAAAACTCAATTTAAGTGCCCTTAATATAAAGAGGAAATAAAAGGAAAGTAATTAACAACTATTTCAATATGTAAATTTAGGGGCATGATATACTAGTCAGATGCTTGTTATCTATACACAGAAACCGAATGGGACAGCTACAATGCAGTGGATCTTTTTGGCAGTTGTGTCACTTCTCAGAATAATGTTTTGGTTTTTTGGGGTTTTTTTTCAGCATGAATATATTTTTTTAATTTTATTTTTTTAAATTTACATCCAAATTAGTTAGCATATAGTGCAACAATGATTTCAGGAGTAGATTCCTTAGTGTCCCTTACCCAATTAGCCCATCCCCCCTCCCACAACCCCTCCAATAACCCTCTGTTTGTTCTCCATATTTAAGAGTCTCTCATGAGGGGGACAAAACATCAGAATAATGTTTTTAATGCATAATATAAATAGGATTACAAAGGAAACCAATTGTATTGAAATATAGACCCCAGGTTAAGAATCCCTGCAACTCCATTGGGTGTGAGTACTAAATTGTGAGTACTAAATTATAAGAGTTTTCTATTTGGGGAAACAATGGAAGCCTTGATATTAAAATGTTATTGATTCAAAAGTGCATTTGAGTGCCTACATCATTTTGTCGTCAACATAATGACATCAATAGGGATTAACTAACATCAGCTCTCTAATAGAATAAGGCAAATTACTTAAGAGCTGTATTTCTATTCTAATTTTGTATCTCATTAAAAACCAAGTGTATGAAATGGAATAATGCTTCTATTTCCCATACTTTTCTCATTAGGACTAAACTACCTCTCTGATTAATATCAATTTTGCCAACTTATTTCTTCATATTACTTAAGGGAGTAAGGTAACCTTGGCAGGACAAAATCTTCCTCCAGCTACCATTGGGCAAGTTAGCAAATAATTTATCTGTATTAATAGGGTAATTTAAACCCAAGTGGTTCTAAGAATAGGAATCATAAAGCAGGATAATCAAGAGTTTGTTTCAACAGGTGCTCACTCAGTGTTTTCTAAGAGTGCATTGCAAGAGGTGACCATGTTGTATGTGTATGAACAGCCTGTCATGACAAATGTGCAATGTCATGATGATGAGTTTTATTTCTTTTAGGGTATGTCTCTGTGCCAGACTGTTGTTGTAGGCTCTGTAGTCATTCTCCTCTACTCTTCAAGAGCATGTTACAATTTGGTGGTGATCACCATATCTCAGGATACATTAGAAAGTCCATTTAACTATGGCTGGGATAATCTTTCAGATAAGGTAAGTAGCTACCATGTATTGCTAATCTAATAATTTAATAAGGAAGTTAGCCTTAACTAAGAGAACATTTTAAGTGTTTGACTTACAAACAAACACTTTTATGGAATCTCTAGCTACTAACAGTAATCAGACTTAAAGCTTTATGTATAAAAATCCTCATTTACACGTGTCACTTAAAATCATTCGTCAGAATATTTTCTTTTCTTTTTGCAAATAATACTACTAGTGACATAAACCTACTGTTCATAAACCTATCTTGCTAATTTTTTTCAAGGACAGTGTTTAAATACCTCTAGATAAATGGATTGTCTGTCATTAGCTAGTGAATATATCTTTAACTTGTTAGGATACAAGTTATTCTCTCAAACCCAAGACCTACATATAATCTAAATATGTGGTTCAGTTTGTTTAAATAATGACTTTTTTGAAAATCTAGTATCATCAGTCATGTTAATGGGAGAGCATTCATAGTTCCTTGGGTGTCCAGGTATTTGCTCCAATAATTCCCAGTACTCTATATTTAACCTCCCAGCACTCTCCATCCCCTACCTAAAAGTGCAGTTTGACATAGCTACCTGTCATATGTTTACATTAACTTAACTTTGTACTGAATTGAAGACATTCTGGAATACCATTTTATAAGAATTTCAGTTACCATTCTAAAGAAAAGGAATTTTCATATGTGGTTCCAGATGGCAGAATCTCTTCACTCCTTTTGCCATTTCTCTCTCCCAACATCTAGTAGGATAAGCAAACTCAATACGAAGTTTAGGCCCAAAGACATATTTTTAAATAGCAGTGGAGCTGAACAATTTGATATGTGACATTTCTCTACAGGTGTAACTCAGTAAGTGCTATTATGTTGCCCATGGAGTAGTTAGAATGAGTAGTCTCTTTTATAACTCTCTTCAGACTTTGGGGCCAAAAAACGAGATCACTCCATTTTATCCATATGTTAAAAATATTTTCATAAATTGATGCATTGAAAAATAGCTTTTTATTCTACTTAACATCAAAGCACATTTTTACATCCTTTAAAGGATGTGAAACCACAAAATATGGAAAATTGGAGATTTATGTGCCTGTGGTTGATGTGTTTTCAATTACCCTACCTGACGCAAGTTAATTGTGGAGGGTGACTGCTTACACATCAGACAGACTTAAACATTGCTCTGTCACACTCTGTTTACAGGCTCATCTAGAAGATGTGAGTGGAGAAGAGTATGTAGTATTTGGAATGGTCCTCTTTCTGTGGGAACATGTCCCAGCATGGTCTGTGGTACTCTTTTTCCGGGCGCAGAGACTAAACCAGAATTTGGTATGACATCATAAGATTCCCCAATGCCTGTTGCCCTTATCTTTAAAAACAATGGAACATTTATATTGATTTTCTATTTTTGTCAAAGTTTAAGACTAAAAAGCATTCTAGATCTCATCCTTCTTTCTTAGTTGGAAAGTAAATCTTCATATGTTAATATTTTGTTCACAGGCACCTGCTGGCATGATAAATAGTCACAATTACAGTTCCAGAGCTTACTTTTTCGACAACCCAAGACGATATGATAGTGATGATGACCTGCCAAGACTGGGAGGTTCGAGAGAAGGAAGGTAGGTGTTCAGGACGAGCACTGAATACATCGAAAAGGAACAAACTGAAGCTTCGGGGCTAGTACTGAATACACTGAAAAGGAACAAACCTAAGATTTTTAAACATTTTTTAATGTTTATTGATTTTTGAGAGAGAGAGAGAGAGCATGAGTAGGGGAGGGGAAGAGAGTGAGAGACGGAGACCCAGAATCCGAAGCAGGCTCCAGGCTCTGAGCTGTCAGCACAGAACCCGACGTGGGGCTCAAACTCAGGAACTGTGAGATCATGACCTGAGCCTGAACTGTGAGATCATAACCTGAGCCGAAGTCAGAGGCTTAACCAAGTGAGCCATCAAGGTGCCCCAAGAACAAACCTAAGCTTTGACCCAAATATGTAAAAAGTGATTTGGTGATATACGTCAATAAATAAGATCATTTAAACCAGACCTTAGAGCAGTAGATGCTACACTTATAGTGGAACCTATACTATAAAAAACTATCATCTGACTCTAATGTTACCTTTATTTGAGAAATGCCTTTGGGAGTAAAATGGTACCATCTTATTTCAGGATCCCATGTTGCTTCAAAGCTGGCAGAAGTTAGTAAGTAGGGAAGGAATACAATTAGAGTGATGTATATGTTTCCTTATCTATAGTGCTATTCAAAGCCCACAGGAAAACCCTAGATTAACCTTTTGGGAATCTTAGATGCTATAGGAAATCTCCTTGTGTCCTTCTTACTCTAAAATCACTGCAACTCCATACCATTAGCTGTGTATCAGGGCAAAGTGAAAAGCTAAAAGCATACCTCCATAATACTTTGAGCTTGATATAACATTTTCTGTAATCCTCATTTCATCTGGACAATTTACTTAACCTGTTTTTTTTCAGCCTGTTTTTCACCTATAAAATAGGGATAATAGAATTTATCTAATAGGATTGTTGTAAAAATTAAATAAGGTATGTGTGTGTATACATTACTTCATGTATATACACAGAAACATGTCTTACAAGAGCCTAGTCCATAATAAACAGCACTATATTATCATCTGATAATCAAGTTCTAATTCTGACGTATTTATTCTTTTGTAATATGTGATATAAAATCAAGGATATTAGATAAAAGTCATTCCATTTTGTAGAAATCCATCATATTACTTGGCAAAGAATATACTCAATATTTGAATACTGTATTATGAAATTCATTGAACACTAAAAATGCCAATGTGACTTACATCCTGATCACATTCCTATCACTTTTTTGCCTTTTCTTGTTGCAGTTTATCAAATTCACAAGGTTTGGGCTGGTATGGCACCATGACTGGGTGTGGCAGCAACAGCTATACAGTCTCTCCCCACCTGAATGGACCTATGACAGACACTGCTCCTTTGCTCTTTACTTGTAGCAATTTAGATATGAGCAATCACCATAGCTTGTATGTAACACCACAAAACTGACAGCATTACCGAGCCGTGATTCTTCCATTGTTTCTCATGAACGTGTATATTCGATGTGTTTAAATGCCATCTACATAAACATTCCATTATCTGTTGCAACTGAAAACACAGCCTGGAAATGTGGTTCAGCAGAGAACACACCTGTTGCTTTTGACTTCTTCATAGCAAAATGAAGTAAAATGGGAAGTTTGGAGTGGGAGAAAAGAAGGATTAGGATCTTAAGGCACTTGATGGCTGCAAACATCCTGACTTTGGAACATCAAATGCATATTTGCATATTTGCACTTTTATCTTTGTTCTGAAAGAGTACACTGCAGTCCCCAAAGTCACACTCTAGGGTTCACACTAGGATATTATATTGTACACCTAATTAGGAGGCAATTTCCCTATGAAAATCAAAGCCTGTATATTCAGTGGTATATTCTATGTGGAATTCTTACCCAATAAAAATTTTACGGTGTGAACAGTGTGCAGGATTAAGGTATAACAATGTACCATTCTTTTTAAAAATCTACTTAAAAATATGTGATCACTGAAGATAGTTCTTTTAAGCATGATTGTAAAATACCAACCAAAATTATTCCATCATTTTTTTTAAACGACAGTAGTAATCCTTTACAATGATGACCAGCAGTGTTCTTTGGAAAGCCACAGTCATTTCTTCAAGAAGAAAGTATACTGGTGAAAATGATGTGGCTACTTTGAGTAGAATTGGTCAAGTGATCATTTTGTATGATTAAGATATATTATAGTAGTTTAAGCATGGCTCTTCAAGAAAAATAGTGATTTTTGCATAGGGAGATTTGGGTAGAAACTTCTTGGGACTAAACACATTTACAGATGCATTTAAGAATTATTCATAAAATGTACAATTCTAAGTTAAAACATGAATACATTTTCAAAAGCATCTGATTTGGCTGAACAAGATACAGCTGATTGTACCTATTGAATCAGGATTGTCCTCAGGTAAATTAAGTCATGATACATTATTGCAGTAAACTCAAGTGCAATACTTTGTAAGACATGTAATTCCTCCTTTAGTTTTCCCATTTTTATATCTTGTATATGGGCAAAGCCAGATTAAATTTAATTCAAATTAATTCCAGCACTAGACTAAATAAGAAAACTGATGTACTAACTAGGTAAGTACAAAACCAGTGTTTAACAATATTGGAATACTTCTAGAATTATATTAAAACTGTCTTGAATGTCCTATCCCAAATCTAAAAATATATATATATGGTAGGCTAAAGTAATAAAGGATTTTAAAATGCACTTTCTACCAGTATCTATATGGAAAGAAGTAGATGCTGAATACCTCAAGATGCCAAGGGAACAGGCAACATTGGGAAGCTGTCACAATTGTGCTTAAAGACAACTAGCTACATACAGTTGTCTGCTGATCTATTTCTTCAGAACTGCAACTAATACAACTGTCCTTTTCTGTCTTTTGACTAGAAAGTTATGTTTTATTTCTACTATCATTTAAAATACCTTTCAAAGTTTTAATAATTGCTTATTCAGTGATTTCATAAGAGTATAACAGGAATAAATGAAATTTTTAATGCTTTTGATCTTTTGGGAGGCTGGTATACAGCCAAAGAAATTTCTTCTTTTTATCATACAAAATGACTTTGAACTCAATCAGAAGCATAAGCCTATAGTGACAAATGTTACTTTGGGTCTGTTTTAAATTCTCTGATTGTAACCAAATTACTTAAAAATTTATAGTACAGAAGTTAACCTTGGTATTTACATGACAACATAACATACACTTAACCGGGTATATTTTGATGACAACTTCAGTTCTTAGATTTCTATTCAGAATGCCAACTATTTATTTTCCTAATAATGTTGAGTATCTAATTACCTAGAACTATCTGAAAAGATGTGTTATCTCTTTTAATCCTTGAGGTTCCAAGTAAATAAGATAAATTTTTTTCTAAGGCCTCCCTACGCAGTGTTCCTATTTGACCAGATAAGCAAAGATTACTTTAAAAAAAAAAATCCAGATAAAATATCTTGGTTCTTTCAGTGGCATTAGTTGATTCTTCCAAATTTCAGATTTGTAGATTTATTCTTATCACTGACTTAGGGTACCTGAATTCTTGCATTTGTCCCCTTGTACACATCTCCCACAATACATCACCAAAGACAAAGAAAGATAAGCTTCTGGCCCAATTTTTGCTTAAAAATTCCAAAGCACTAGGAGCACTTTAAGTTTGGTCTCGAAAGAAGGAGCTGTTTATGAAATCAAAGGGCTACCGATTCCCTGCTCATCCTGCACTGAAGCACATGATGACAATTTCAAACCTTCCTTTTTGGTTCATTAATTAGAACAGTGAATTTCATTGCTTAAGTGTGTAATTCTACAGTGATTAGCAGTACTTGTTTTTATTGTTTCATTTGGGTGGTCATTAATTTTGAAACTCTTACCACTCAGTGTAGCTGGTTGTAGTTTTATGAAAGATGTAATTTATAGCTAAAGTGGCTTTTTTATGCATAGCTGCCTTTTTTATTGTTTAACAGTGTTTCTCAGCTATACAATCAGTTTCAAACTGGTTGTGAAAGTATAGCTGTGGCCAATGAATGTATTTATTTGTTTCACTAAATTGTAACAAAACACTACTGTTAAAAATAAAAGTGTTTGTGCTTTTATTTGGAGGTCTGGTTTTCTTAAATGTCTCAACTGATGACACTGACTACTGTCATACAAGCATAAGAACCCTGGTGCTACCAAAGAAAAGAGAAAAATATCAGGAATTACAGATGATAGTTTGCTGTTCGTGAGCTTATATTTATATCTGGACATTGTGTCTCTTAATATTGTACACTAATTTGACATGAACTGGCACACACTTTATTTAAAAATAGCAATATGATTGTGACAGTATGTTTATTCAAACATTTAGCTAAGAAAAATCTTTGTAAGGGGCGCCTAGGTGGCTCGGTCAGTTAAGCATCCAACTTCGGCTCAGGTCATGATCTCACAGTTTGTGAGTTGGAGCCCTGTGTGGGGTTCTGTGCTGACAGCTCAGAGCCTGGAGCCTGCTTCAGATTCTGTCTCCCTCTCTTTCTGCCCCTCCCCCACTCACGTCTTTCTCAAAAATAAACATCAACAAAACTAATTTTTAAAAAAGTACAATGCTTAAAAAAATTTTTTTGTATGACATGACTTCTAACACCTCTCTCTTTCTCTTTGAATTTTAAACAGGAATAAATTTATCTAGCCTGTAATCTTGGGCAGCTATTCATTGATTACTTGAGAAATTCTTCAGTGATGTTGCCTTTTCCCCTAAAAGAAGAGTTCTTACTATTTTTTCCATAATAGAATCCCTTTATAATTTGCCAAAACCACACCAAATTTTGAATGCAATTTCAGGAGATTTACTGGCCACCCCCCCTGAAGTCCACAAATCCTTGGGAATCTATTAACTCTTGTAAAGAATATTTGGAGTGAAGGTATGACCTCTAATGCAATAAAGTTGTCATTTTAAAAGCAATTTATTCAACAAACATTTATTAAGTGTTCAAATGCCAAAAACTATGCTATGGAGATGCAAAAATGGATAAAGTTCCTTTTCCTGCCCTTAAGGAGCTCACATTCTAGTAAAGGAGGCTTAAAAAAAATACAGTACAATAAGTGACACAGTAGAGGTAGGTTGTAATTACAGTGGTGACATTTAAGAGGAAATTAGACGATCCTCCTTGGGTGAAATAAGGAAGATTTCACAGAGACGGGCTCTCTGCTGGCCTCCAGGGAGACACGGGAATTTTCCAGGTGGGGAAGGATGGCTAGAGCACCTGATGCAAAAAGAACAGCACGCATCAAGGTGTGGAGGCCTGATCCTGGCACACTTGAAGAATTAAGTGTTTTATCAGAGCATGGGGGCTGGGGTGGCACTGGAGACACATCAGAGGACCTTGTTAGAGTGCTTCTAGAAAGCCTGCTGTGGCAGCATGGTGGGGCACACGAGGGGAGACAGGCTGAGAATAAGGAGACAGGTTAGTGTAGTGCTCTAGGTTAGAGCAAACAAAAGGGAAAGACAGAGAAATGGAGATAAACTCCACAGCGCTTAGACACCGACTGGACAGGGGAAGATGGAGAGGAGTGAGCCTAGAGAATTAAGATGATGATGGTTCTGAAATTAGCCAGAGTAAGGAACACGGGCATAAGAATCGATTTGGGAGGAGAGTGATTAAGATATACAAGCATCTGTGGAACAACGGTAAAGACATGTAGTAAACAGATGGATTGACAGGTGTGGACTAATAATAAGGATTTAGAAATCATTGAATCAGAATTACTCAAGAGTGAAAAGTGGTGGTGATTAAGGGCAAGAATGAAAGTCAGAGGAATAACATTTAAGGCATTAATGAAAAGAAGCTACAAAGGGAAGTATCCAGGAGTGAAATATAAGAAACCCTGGGGAGAAAAGGAACCCTGGGACTGCCAAGAGTGTCAAATGCAGGAAAACAAAAGTCAAATGGCTTGTGAACTGAACTGTGAATTTATAATTTGAATTTTTGACTTCAAAAGAAGCAATTGTTAGGAACAACAGAGCCAAAAGCAAGATTTTGGTTATGGAGCAAGTGGGAGGTGACAAAGTGATGATGGGAATACTCTTTCAAAACAACTGACTTTAAAAGAGGGCAGGGCAGGACATGAAAGTTTGAGCAGCATACAGACAAAATTACCATTTAAACCCATCTTCCACATGTTCAGATACTACAAATGTCCTTTAAACTTTTACACATGGCACTTACTCCATACTCCTTTGAGTCTCCAACAATATTGACTTAATTAGTAAATGTCTTTCTTTTCCTGCCTTATTCAAATGAGGGGTGGGAAGAAAATATGACTTAGCTCTGTGATTATTCATTTAAAATATACTGAATACAAATTCATACATTCATTCAACAAATATGTATTGGATACCCACTATGTGCTTACTATGTGCTTGGCACTACGCCAGGCTTTAGAAAGGGCACAGAAAAGAAAAAGTATACAGCAGTATAAAATGATATTTCTAAACCATTATATAAATAAATCCTGCTTTATTAATAATGTGACATCTCAACATGATACACCTGCTAAAACGCATAGAGGGCACATCCTTTTGAGGTATAGTTTTTTTCATTCACAATTACCATGTGATCAAAATTCTTATACTTCTTCAAATATTTTTATCATTGAAGGACTGCCACTAATGAAAACCTCCCGAAATTGGTTAAGTTTTAGGGAGAAAAAGGAAATGAACCTCACGTACAAAAAAAATTATACGCCCTATGACTATACATATCAGGCATTAAGAGGGCAACAAACTCAAAAAGAACTTTACAGTGGAACTCAAAATGATTCCTTATTCTAAGGCTTACCGTATGATAGTTCCACTTTTATTTTTTCCTGAAAAAATCATTTAAAAAAATTATTCAGTATTACACACTGAAGTATTTATAAGGCTCAAAGGGCATGATGCCTGAAACGGACTTGCAAATGATTTAGGAAAAAACAGTATATGTCTGTATATATACAGAGAGAGCATGATAGATGAAGCAAATGTGAACGATTCGTGAATCTGGGTAAAAGAGTTCTTTGTACTATCCTGGAAACTTCTGTAAATTTGAAATCATATAAAAATAAAGAGTTTCCCCCAAATTTTATTCAGCACTAGGTAAAGTATTAGGAGAATAAATATATAAATCTATTCAACTTTTCACAATGTTTAGAAATCCCTTAAGTCTTTGAGTTGGTATTATATCTTTCTAGACACCAAAACGAGCCAATCAAAATAGCAATATAATTCTAAAACAGATTTATTTCATACCAATGTACTTTTTGGGTTGCCAGATAAAACACAGGATTCCCAGTTAAATCTGAATTTTAAACAGGAAATAATTTTTGGTGTAAGTATGTCCCAAATATTGCCTAAAGCAAGCTTACCTTAAAACATTATTCATTTTTTACCTGAAAGTCAAATTTAACTGGGCATTCTGTATTTTTTTTTTTTCACTAAAGCTGGTAACCCTCAATGTACTGAAAAATTTTAGGCTGTTAATTATGGATTATTCATGAGCCTTCTCAGCATTTTCCTATAAAGCGGTCAACACACCGACCATAGCTTTATTTATATTACATCTTCTTAACACAAAATTCTTGAGAGACTTACAACATTTACTTAGTTTTAACATATATGAATTTGATAATCCTCATTTTATTCAATGTTAAACTTTAAAATTTTTACCACATCAACAAAGTATTACTTTTACTCACAATAATATTATACACAGACTTAACACAATTAAAAAAAATTGTCTACTTAAACAATATAATTCTCCTTTTACAAAAGCAGCTTTATATAAAATGTTTGGCTTAAGAATGTCATTGCTCATATGCCTCTGAATGAAATTCCACTCTTTGGCCTTCATAGTCCAGAAACAGGCACATTTCAACTTGTTTTCTGTTTTCTTTAATGAATATTTTGTAACAAATTCCTGAAGTTTTCTAATTCTTTCACACTCGTGGAAATTCTGTAAACAAAAAAATTTCACTCAGAAACGATCATAGATATCTTTTCTGTTATTCAACTCTGCATTTTTTAGAGCACAGAAAAATTTTCAAGTAATTTATTTTAGTAAATTTAAAGATGTATAAACCACGTAGTCAATTTTGATGTACTTGAGTTCTTAATTTGATGTGGTAGAACTAAGATAATATTGCCCTGAAATTAGTTATTTTTAAGTATTGAAAACTTAGTATTAAAGGTTTAAAATACAGAATTATAAAGTACATAAACACTAAAATACTTAGATATTTAAAGTATTCATAAGTATAGTCACATGCTTAGCATTTAAAGTACATAAGTGTAAATTACATAAGCATTAAAATATGTAGTTTAAATATGCATAAGTATATGAATAGTGAAACTCATCAATATTCCATATGTAGTAAATACACAAGAATCAAAGCTTTTGGACTACAAAGAGTGACAATAGTAAATATGTGACCAAATTGTTTTCACTACTTTTTATAAAAGTTTGATTATTATTTTGAAGTGTATTTTATTCTGCTCTCCACCATAAAAAAAGTACCATAATTCTCAATGAACTAAAAAGTTAAGTTTCTGTGTACTAGAGAATAATTTTGAAGGTCAATTATTTCAAACCCAAAATATTAAATCATATTTTTTTTAAAGTGAAGAAATGTCATCCTTAGAAAATGTCGTTTGTATAAATCTCTGCATTCTCTACAAACAGTAGTCGGCAGGAAATGCATCTATACATAAAGTATAGATGTATAACGTATACATTATAATGTATAAAGTATAATGTAAGTTCCTTATTTCAAGTTTATCTTCCAATAATTTTAAAAAATTATTTTTAAAGAATTATTAACCTTTTCACATAATGGTGAATCCACAAAGAAATTGTATACATATACCTATTTTGAACAACATGATTTTTTCCAGGACCTTCAAAAAATATGTGGGCAGCACAAAAACTACTTTTAAATAATTAGAAAAATATACACAAATTCAGTAAAATTTTATGTGAATACTGAATTCTAATCAATAAATTAATCATAATTATAAAA
This sequence comes from Acinonyx jubatus, assembly GCF_027475565.1. Classification (NCBI taxonomy): domain Eukaryota; kingdom Metazoa; phylum Chordata; class Mammalia; order Carnivora; family Felidae; genus Acinonyx; species Acinonyx jubatus. The sequence continues at coordinate 98,292,074 of NC_069386.1, forward strand.
ATCAATAGACGAAAGTAAAGAATATCATCTAATGATTGTGTGTGCCTACATTTCATAAGATCACAGAATTCTGTAGTGAAAAAATTTCACTAAAAAGGATATTCCTTACCCGTTTTATCTGAGAGTGTATGTGTTGCACTAGATTTACTTGGCTAACAGAAACAATTTAAGTACATTCAAACTAACCTTCCAAATGCATTAAATAATGATACTATTTCTTGTCGGGTTAGATGGAATTCATAGCTCGGCCCACTTTCTGGCATATTTGCTATCAGTTTCTCAGAAAACAAAATCTTCAGAGCAGTCCCCAAACCCTGTATCTAGAATAGAAATAAGAAAAAAAAAAAGTCAGAAAATTCTTTGGGTAAAGAATAAATGAAAAATAAGATTGAGCTAGATTTACTTACCTGAAGCTTTCCCCACAGTCGACACTTAAAACAACCAACACAATCCATGATTCTAGAAATATTTCTAAAATGCAGTCGAAAGTCCTCCTGAAAACAATTTAACGAGATTTTATTTATATTTAGCATATAATCAAACACTAAGTGTTTTCTGAGTGCCTTCTATGTGTCCAGCACTGTGCAGGGGACTAAAGGGGATTGAAAAAGGGGAAGAGAATTAAAATCCACATTCACTGAGCACCCCTGCGTACCAGAATCTACATACACAATTTCATTTTAACTTACCCGCAAATCCAAAAGCAAACGTTATTATAATCTACATGAATTAAAAAAACAAGGTTCAGAGAGGTTAGGTTGCCTAAACTCCCATGTGTAGGAAACAGCAAACAAAGACCCCTGGCCTGCCTGACTCAGAAACTAAACTATCTGCAAATATACAAAAAGGTAACTGAGTTGAGATGTTTTGCTTTATGTGATTATTAACTATATGTAAATATCAGAAGAAGGGGGACAGGAGTAGAATGGCATCATTTATCAAGAAAGAAAAAAAAGGGGCACCTGGGTGGCTCACTTGGTTAACATCCAACTCTTGTTGGTTTTAGCTCAGATCATGATCTGGCAGTTTGTGAGTTCTAGCCCCTGCTTGGGATTCTCTCTCTTTCCCTCTCTCTCTGCCCTTCCCTCGCTCAAGCTCTCTCCCTTTCTATCTCTTGCTCTCTCTCAAAAATAAATAAATAAACTTTAAAAAAAAAAAAAAGAGAGAGAGGGAGGGAGAAATTTCAAAATTTGGCTCCATAAAAGTTAAAGAAAGCTTTGCTTTCTGGTATTTATTAGGTAAAACAATCAGATATTTTATTATTAATAATATTTTACCATATTTTTATTTTTAAATATATTTATAATTAATATTATCATACAGAAATATACAGAATATAGTGAACATCCAGGTATATGTCACCAATCTTTAAAAGAAACTATCACAAGTACCACAGAAACCTCTATGTATGCCTCCAAAGTCCTGTATCCTACTCTCTATAATTATTCTGAATTTGATGTTTATTGTTCCCTTTTTGGTTTTATACTTTTAATATGTAGGTATATATTCTATAACACTAAGGTATTACATTGTTTATAATAGGAAAAAATTAATCCAGATCCTCCAAAAGTAGTATATGTCCTTAAGGAATAAGTAAAAAAGATAGGAAACCAAGAGCACATCCTACTTTTACTCCAATGGAAATTAGTTTGCCAAGTGACTCCTTCTGTCCTGGACTTGTACTGGAATCCCAAGCTTTAAGCAGGAAATTTGACATACATTTCTGACTGAATATCCATTGTACCAGTCAGCCCACAATTTGAGGAGTGTGTAGAACTTCTCTATTTTTAAATGTGACAAACCACACACTGGGCTCAACCAGAAGAGAACAGGACCAATGACTTTAAAATGGGAATAAATCAGCAAAGACTGGAACCCACTTTCAAAGTGTATTCACAATTCATCCTGAGGATACTTCTTCCCTAGATGCTTTATTCAGCTTGAGGCTTTGAAGTAGGTGTAATCTACAAAAGATTTTTTTCTAGGATCCCAGATCTTGTATCTTTATTAATATAAATTTTGTATTAATTTAGTATAAAGCCCAAGTCAATAATATTACCATTTGTTAACAATATTCTACATCTTATGTTTCTGTACCTTTTGCACTGAGTTCAGTAAGAGGTAATCTGAATTTTAAATCTACTTTTTAAAAATATTTACCCAGTAATATTACTCTAAGTAAATTTTGGTGATTTAAGGTTTCCTTTAAACTTGTGTTTTAACCTGAATTAAAGAAAAATCACACTTTGGGGCACCTGGGTGGCTCAGTCGGTTAAGCATCCGACTTCAGCTGAGGTCATGATCACACGGTTTGTGGGTTCGAGCCCCACGTCAGGCTCTGTGCTCACAGCTCAGAGCCTGGAGCCTGCTTCGGATTCTGTGTCTCCCTCTCTCTGCCCCTCCCTAGTTTGCACTCTCTTTCTCGCTCTCAAAAATAAATACATTTAAAAAAAATTTTTTTTTAATCACACTTTTAACAATAACAGCATAGTAAAATTACTCTAAAGCAGATGTCCCCATCCTATGAAGTGCTGACCTCTGAAGGGTTCAATAATTACAAGGGCCTACAAAATCCATATGTAGACAAGCATTGCCTACAGACAGAATAGATCTCATGTATGCACTATAAATTTCCAAATGAATATAAATGCTATGATCAATAAAACACAACTTTTACCTAAAAAGTGTTACCAAATGTATTTTAGCCTTTTGGTAATTATATTGTCATAATCTATAGATACAAAAACTACTACTCTCACAGGGAGAGCTTAAAAGTTTTTGACTTTAGGGACTCTCATAGTTGGAAAGGTTGGAAGCCTCTGTTCTAAAAGACTGTGCTTGCTTTTGTAGACACCTAAATTCAGTATCTGGATCTATGTTTGTTAATTCAAATACTTGAATGTGGCAGCTCTTGAGTAAATCTTTGTATGGCATACACAGAGAGTAAGCATGATGGCTTACAACAGCCAAAATAACATTGCAAAATTAAAGCAAAGCACAATTGCTTATGTGAATTTAATATGCCAGAACCAAATTAATAAGCTAGAAATTTACTACATCAGACCAGGAGAAAATATCTGTGACTTCACAAATATCAATGTCCAATAACCTAAATATATTCCAAAGTTATCTCGGATTAGGAGAATTTATGATCCTTAAAATAACCAGAACCTAAATCACTTATAGATTCTCCTTGTTTATGTATACAGCTTTTAGGTCAGTACTTTAAATTATAGTCAGTGGGTAGAATGAACAAACATGCTGTGGTTACATACCGTAGTTTATATTCAGTGAAACCAACTGACCAAAACACAATTCTCACCCGATCCTTAAATGTTTTAAAAGCCTTCAAGTGAGATCCTACTCTATTTTGAGTTGAACACTAAACAATTCTTTCATGCAGTCTTCTATTTCTAACCATACATTGACAGAGTATAAAGCAGATGAGATTTTTTTGAGAGAGAAGGGGCACAAGTAAGCAAGAGGTAGAGAGAGGGAGGAAGGGAGAGAAAGAGACAGTGAGAGAGAGAATCCCATGAAGGGCAGAGAGAGAGAGATACAGAGAAGCATGGCTCACCCCAAGCGGGGCTTGAGCTCACCTGATGTGGGACTTGAACTCACAAACCATGAGATCATGACCTGAGCAGAACTCAGATGTTTAACCGATTGAATCACCCAGGCGCCCAAGATGAGATTTTAAAATGAATTTATACATACCCGAAACTAACATAACACCCTATATTAATTATAAAAAATAAAACTTAATGTGACGGTTCAAATCCATTGTGTTCACCATAAACTACTTTAAGAAAGTAAACTCTCTGATATTAACAAATTTTCTTGTTTTTTTACTTTTTTATTATAAAAGAATTCAGAAATCTGAATTCTGAAAAAATCCTATTAAACTCCATAGGACATCAAAGATGAGTGTTCCCCCATCTTTAGGAGCCCACTGAGTGGATGCCAGCTCCATGACTTCTAAGTGTCAATGAAGGCAGAGTCAGACACATAGTTAGGGAGAGGGAATGGCTACAGCCATGACCAAAGTACGTTCAATATTTCCACAATGGGAGCGAGACCAATGTGGCATGGAGATGTGTTTCTTCATTTCCCCAGGCCCAGCAAGGAGGCCAGCTCCCCACTCCTACATCTGGCCCATCCTCCAAACAGGTCTTGGGCGGATCCCGCTGCCAAGGCCCTAGGGCTCAGTATGTCCATATCATGCTGAAACCAAAAGGCCAGGGCTCCTTTGGCGCAACTTGTCCCACAGTCACAAGGGCTGATCCACACTGGACATCTCCAAGCCAGAGACAGGACTCTGGGAGACTGCATTTATATGGATCCTGAGACGAACCTTGATAGATAGTAAAAGATGTCATTAAACTTGAAAAAAAAAAAAGCTGAGTGTTTCAGAGTTTTGATAAAATTAAAACATTATGAGAAATATTTCTAATCTGCACAATATAAAAAGAGTTGATGCAAAACAAGCTCCTATAAAACAGCAAGTATACTAAAAATAAGGATGACAGTGAAAATAGTAGAAAAAAGTCTTTTTACGGTATCTTCCCCCTCACTTTTAAGTTCCTGGAAGCTGCCTGGGAGGTTATATAAGCACTGAAGTATGTATTTCTAGCAAGAATGCTTTCAGTAGGAGGTAGATGGGAGGTCAAAAATAACTATTATTTCATAGCAAAAAAAAAAAAAAAAAAGAGTGAAAAAAGTATTGTGTTTGCAAACTGCATAAAATCAGGTTCTTTCCCTATAGAAAGAAACAAAGAATAACAAAACAGAGGAATATTGCCATAAATATTCTGAAAAAAATCAGATCAAGCCCAGAGCTCCTGAGGGCCAACTGCCTTTCCTTACCTATAGTTTTGTAACAAAGAACAGTAACATAATTTTACTTGAGTCCCCAAATAAACTGGAGTCTGCTGAGGGTAGAAGTTGTCCCTTCCTTTAATGAAAGAATCCTATTTTGCATATAGTGAGTGTTTAATAAATCTTCCCAGTAATATTTTATATTTGTAGGATTTTGATGCAAATATACACAAAGATGGTCTTTGCCTGAGCTTATACCCCTATTAAGAGACAATCCTCATTTTGTAGGGTATCATGTCTTTTCTTCCCATGGCTACATGCTGGCTTTCCTAAATACCTTTAATTCCTGCTGAATGAGATAAACGACAAACACTGTGCCCTCTCTCCCTAAAGAGGATCTTTGTAATTTAACCAAAACCATTTTCAGAAAGACAGACTAATATTGTCATTCATGCTCTAGATTCCTCTCCCTTAATTTACAAGTTCTATTTGTTACGAGACCATCAATGTGAAAGCCATCTGTAAAGTGTGCAGTGACACACAGATTTCAGTCGTTAACTTTGAACACAATACAAACTAGATATTAAGCTGACCTGCATTTGGACTTCCTTTTTTCGAGGAAAAGAAAGTTTATGACTCTGCCTTTTCATATAATTTCATATTTATATAATAAGATTTATTGTTAATTATAAAAACATGGGCTTATATTCATACCTGCATAAGAGTTTGAAACTAAAAATTAAGTTAAAGTATAAAATCATTACCTTCAGTTTGTTTGCTTCTTTTTTATCACCAGCAAAAAAGGAATTCTCATCAAAATGCAAAGGAAATGATCTGCATTTCAAAACAGAGAAGATTCATTTTCAGGTATTATAAAATATTAAAAGTCCCGCTAATATAACATTTCACAGGTCGGTGATGAATAATATAATTAAATAGAGTAGAAAATATAAGGGCGCCTGGGTGGCTCAGTAGGTTGAGCTGCGACTTCAGCTCGGGTCATGATCTCACGGTTAGTGAGTTCAAGCCCTGCATTGGACTCTGGTGCCGACAGCTCAGAGCCCGGAGCCTGCTTTGGATTCTGTGTCTCCTGCTCTCTCTGCCCCTCCCCAGCTGCACTCTATTTCTCTCTCTCAAAAAATAAATAAACGTTAAAAAAAAAATGTTTTTTTTTAAAAAGAAAAGAAAATACAGTAAAATCAACACTCTTGCCCCAAAACAAATTCTTATCCACAAATCTAAAACAACTACATAAAATAGAAGTTTGGCCTTAAACCCAGTGTGTTCAACTGAAAATGAAAATAATGTAGGTATCAAGTACTACCAGAATAATTCTTTAAAAACTTGTGGCTTATAGTACCTAAGTCAAAACAAAAACAAAATGCAATTCTAAAAGACCTATGTGCAAAATTAACTTCTAATTATTTTTTTAAAATAATTTTCCCTTCTTTAAATTCAATGTTCAAGAATTGAACTTTGGATATCGCCTGTCACTCTTCTACTAATATTTTAAGTTGTACAAGTTGTAATATGTAATTTACTTGATTTCATGAAGTATTTCCAGAAGTAACATTTTGTTTTCTGCATCCTGAACTTTATTTCCAGTGAAGAGTTGAAAATCTGGGCGCTCAAAGAATGGTACCACTTTAGATAAAGCCCTTAATTCTATTAAGTAGAGAAAATACAAATTCTTAAGCCTTCTTGGACCTTCTCCTTCAGTCAAAATTCCATCAAACCGCTGCTGAAATTCTGTAATGTTGTGTCCCCATTTCTTTTCCAACCACGTTTCTAAGAACAAAGAAAAATTAAATAAATATTAAAATCTGAATTTTAAAATTAACTTTCAGTTTACTTACATTGGGTTATTTATGCCTACAGAAGTTAGTTTCGTTTTGTATTTTAAAATATATAACAATGAAACGTGCTTTTGTAATTTAAATTTTAATAGTTCTACATTAATATTTTATCTTCTAGGATCCATCCTTAAAAGAAAAATAAATTCACTGTTGTACTGAGAAATATGGTTTCACAAAAATCAAATTTTTGAATATAAACATATTTATAAAACCAAAATACACAATTTAAACATGACTATCCAAAATTACTAATAAGTTTGAAGCCCTATTTAAAATTATAGTTACTATATTTTGCTCCTGAGACATAGAGCTACTTTAAATTCCAGAAGAAATAGGTTGCTGATGAAAATCAACTATGGTCTTGTTTTGCAACAGCACTTTTAAAACATAAAGAGAAATGGGAAATGCTTTTACCCATTAAACTCCAGGCCTAAAGCTGGCACACAAATAAAAGGGTTTTAATACAGTAATATCTAATGAGTAACAAACTGTACTTTAAGGAGCTATTTTAACTCCCGTAACAAAAGAATATTTCCAAAGTGATGTGTACAATTTTGAGCAGTTTCTTAAAAGAAGGTAAAGAGAGCTCTGATCATGCTGAACATGTCCTTATAATACAGTTCCTACATTCCTGATTACTACCAGTTAAGAATGAATTTTTACTGCCTAATATTCAATAGGGTCAACTTTTTCCCATTAAGGTAAATACCAAAACATTTCAAGAATATCTGAAAATAAATGTGGTAAAATAAATAGCATTGAATGTCACATACCTTGTAGAAGATATCGTGCACTCAAATGCACATTAATGCTTGCATGTAGGCCAGATATAAGTCTGTAGAATGCTCTTTTTTCTACACAGAGGCCTAAAAATAGTAATTTAGTAAGAGAAAATTCATATGTGAAACTTGTACCATTATAAAATTAATTTCGTATGTCTTTAAAAATGAAAAACATTTTTAACATTTAAATTTGCTTAAAAGTTTCCAATTACCTTCTAGCCAGCTGTAAAAAGTGTTCTCTGAAATTGAAAGAAAATAAGTCACAAAGCTGTAAAAATGCCAAAATGTAAGTTTTTCAATATATAATAGCAAATTTGTGCCAAACAATGATTTAAGAATTAACAAAAGGTCAAATTTTTATTTGCAATTTCTCCAAAGAAAGGAGAGAAGTTCTTGGTGTGGATTCAATTAAGTACCATTCTCTTGCTCAGTCTTTATTTTCTTTTCTTTTTTTTTTTTAAATAGGCTTCCTGCCGAGTGCAGAGCCCAACATGGGGCTTGAACTAACAACTGTGGTCTCAAGACCTGAGGTGAAATTAAGAATTGGATGCTTAGGGGTGCCTGCGTGGCTCAGTTGGTTATTCAAGCCCCGCGTTGGGCTCTGTGCAGAAAGCTTGGAGCCTAGAGCCTGCTTTGGATTCTGTGTCTCCCTTCCTCTGCCTCCCTCTCTCTTTCTCTCTCAAAAATAAATAAACCTTAAAAAAAAAAAAGTAAAGAAAAGAAAAAAAGAGTTGGATGCTAAGGGTTAAGCCACCCAGGCACCCATTCTTGCCCAGTCTTTAAAAGGAGTCAGCATTGCCTTAGGTAGCCCAGGTCTCATAACTTTCCAGGTAAAATGTTTTACATGAGGTCAGAACACAGGTGATGCTATGAAAATTAATAACTCATATGCTTTTCTAAATTTGAAAGTAAACAGAATTTATGAAATAGAATTGGTAGTGTATTATTTGCATTCAGCTTATGCCATTTTATGCCATTCAGTATATCAAAGAAGCAATACATGGAAATGTTATAATACCAAATATCGCTTATATTCTATGACCCAATCAGATCACTGTTCCTATACTTAGACCTGGTAACTTTTAGAATTATGTTCTAAAGAAATAATTCAAATGATGAAGGAGTCAATAATTTGTACAATGATTACATTACATGTAACTTTTAAAACCTGAAATAATCAAAATGTACAATAATGCCTAAATTAACACGACAGAATACTATATAATTAGGTAACATGGTAGAATAATATAAAACTATTTAAAATGGTAAGAATGTGGAGCATGACAATACATGAAAATGTTTATTTGAAATAACATGAAAAGACATGGGTATAATTTTTATAACTAGGTAAAGATTCTGAGTATGCATTTACTACAGATGGCAAACGTACTATACAGTTCTTTTGACTAAAGTTCCTTGTATTTATATTAAAAATGAACTAAACAAGCATAAAAGTAATAGAAGGAATGACAAAGAGAATATGCAATAAATTAGACTACCTAAAAACTTAAAACATCTATTTGTTAGAAAGCCTTACAAGCAAAAGTAAAAGGCAAACAACTAAGTAGGTAGAATGTATGTTACAAATATAACAAAGGGATAATATCTTAAATACATAAAAAGCTCATAAACTGAATAAAAATGCTAGAGTGCCTATTTAAAGCAGGCAAATAATAGTAGAAAATTCACAAAGGATAAACTACAAATGGTAATAACAGATAAAAATTACTCAATTTCACTAGTAATAAAAATGCAAATTAAATCTATAGATATACCACTTTTAATAGTAAAGATAAAAATATGACAATACTCAATTGTCACTTGAAAAGGATCAGGTGAAACTAGCTGCACATTGATTGGAAGGGATGTAAATTAGCACATCCTTTCAATGACAAAATGCAATCTGGTGATACATATGAGGAGCCTAAAATGTCTATAACTTTTGATCCAGAAATTTAGGCTGTTATGGATGAATATGTGCCCCCTAAAATTCGTATGTTGAAGCCCTAACTCCCAACGTGATGGTATTTGGAGGGGGAAGATTTGGGAGGTGATTAGATTAACTGAGGTCATGAGGGCAGGGTCCCCATGATGGCATTAGAAGCTTCTGATACGGGCCCAGCGGATCCTAGAGTTCTGCTCGAGGAGTAAAGGAGAGGAAGTTTTCCCTGATAGGGGCCAGGGGGAATGCCTAGCTTCCATGTGCAATAGGTAAAATGCACAAGTGAATTATGAGAGGCTGAGGCAGGTTGTCTCTACTGCCTGATCCCAGGCACAGTCAATTTTCTCTTAATCTGTGCTTTCACCTCCGGAATCTTAGACATGAGTCTCAGAGTAGGAAGAAAAGTTTGCCAAATAAACATCTGAATGTATCTGCAAACATATATATATAACATATGATAAAGAAATTATATTTACCTTCACTTTTCCCTGAAAAACAAAGCAAAATGTTTATTATTGTAAACTCCTTCCAGATGTCACTTTAAAATGCTATACTTCCATAAAAATAAGACTGAATAATGGTTAGTTTTAGTCCATCAGTTCACCCGCCTAAGCAAAATCTGACAGTAAGACACTTGTGAGAGCAACTCTATCTAGTATCTAGGCATAATAGGAATTATGCCTGATTTGCCTCAAGGGCATCATCTCCAAGAGCCTGGATAAGGAGTGGTTTCAGCTCGTACAAGATTTAATATGGGCTGACAGGAGAGAAAAATCTAGTCTATCATCTGAGAGTACTCTCAAGTATCTTAAGGACTTAACGGTTATTTGGTTGGCAGAGCCTTTTTCCACGTTTATTTATCCTACATCTGTAACACAGTTTCTGCTGAAGATTTGTGTTCTTGCTTTGAAACCTCCAGACTGACATTGTGAATCTTTACCTTATTCAGGAATATTTTTAAAGACTATGTGTTATGATTCAAATGAGGCACAGTTCAGCGGTTTGTAAGCAACTGTTCAGTTACTATTAAAAACCTTGTCTTCGTTTGCCCACGCTGATTCAATGCCATCATTGTTGGATTATTAAAATAACATATGCTCATTGCAAATATATATATTTTTTTAAAAAAAGGACACGGATGGAATAAAAAATGTCACTCATAACTCCCTCTGCCCTATATAAATACTGTTTACATTTTGGTAAATGTCCTTTTTCTTTGCAAATAGATATTTAGATTTTATATTAAGTATGTTTTTACAAAAATATATTATATATACTATATACATATACATACTGTTTGATACCTCAGTGTGCTATTGGTCACTACTTACACAAATAAATACAAATTTTCAGCAACATTTCTAACAGCTGCAGTCTACTACATGAATACACCATAAATCATCTAAACAGTTGCTTAATGAAGAACATTTAACTTATTCCCACTTATCTTTCAGATAAGTGAGGGTGGTTAATTAATTTATCAGATCATAATGTGAATTCCTAGTGAGAATCCCCTCTTACCTAGAAATTTGCATTTCATCTTATATTAAATCAATAGCTTCCAGTGAGTTACCATATGTGACTCCATATAAACCCAAACCCTTGTTTAAAGATGTTCTTTCATTTCGAATCTAAGAAAGACTAGTCTGCCAACATTTAGGGAATGATGCAATCTTATTGCTTTCCAGGAGGAAATTTCTGTTTATTGACTCTATGAGATCAGCAGCTTTTCAAATGAATTTTAAAAATGAAAACCTTACACATTTGCTAAAAGCACATCAAAGATTTCATCAGTAAGCACATGTTAAGAGAACAGGGATATATATTTCCTAAGCAAAAAATCTGAAATCATACACTGAAATGGTTTATTCAACAAACCATTCTGCCTATTATAGACTGGGCAAGGTTTCTGAGTTTCAATTTTATACCCCCTCTGCACCTTCACAGTGCCTAGCGCATAGTACACGGAGGGTTATCATTTGCTGAAGGAACAAATGATCTTCACGATTGTAGACAAGACCATTAAATGAAGAGAGCAATTTTCATCAATCATTTATTTAACAAACTACTCCATCTGCTATGTGTCAGGCTCTCTGCTAAGAGATGAAACCAATAAATACTCCCCATATGTCCAAAGTACTAGGTAGGATCAATAGATACATAATAGTAAAATAATGCTGCACAGTGGAAAGGTGGTAAGAAAAACAAAACATAAGACCACTTTATGAGGACAGAGAGGTTTCTTCCAGTTAGGAGGGTCAGGGAGAGCAGAAAAGGCAGCATTTGGGCAAGACCTTGAGCGTATGGAGAAAATGAAAAATGTTAATGAAACATAAAGACGTGAATTTTAAATCAGACTCCCAATATATACAATGATTTCAAGTTCTGGGAAAGATCTGAGGCAGAATGTTTTTGGATATTCATTTAACTGGAAAATGAGCAAAAACAGTGAAAAACTAAATACAGATATTATATAAAAATGCATAGAAGAATAAATATTTAACCCAATCTCCATCCTATGATAATCTAATACCATGAACTTCATTACACAAATACTTCTTACTGGAGTATAAATATTTTAAACGCCAATTTCTCTATAAGGGTGAGGCATAACTTCCATGGAAATAGAATATATGATCTCAAACGCTCTTGCCAACCCTTACCTGGCCTTCCTCTTCCTTCTAACCAAAGTTCACTGCCTGATAAATAATATAACAGTGCAAATAAATAACTCACCTTGACTAGAAGCCAAAGGATTTAAAGGTCTTTTAATTGTCTGTGGCCTAGAAACAAAAGAATTCAATTATAGAATATAATTATGTTACCTATCATGTTACAATTATTTAAATAAAAGTGAAATTATCTCAGAGAGTTTCTTAATGACTATATCCAAAAGCAAACTGTTTCACTGAGCTTATAAAATATTTAGTTTTCTCTAATTGCTTTAAGGGAGGGTGGTTGTTATCTGTTTTAGCAGTAATAGTTTCTGATCTTTTCCCATTGTAGCAGCCAGAAGAAAGTCATTTCTTAATCACTTCTTCAAACAAAGGAAGAAAATACCAGTCAAGCTCTCCTCCTAGAGTCATAAATGTTTCTATATACACTTCATATACATATACACATGTGTATGTGTGTGTGTTTGAGTGTGGCACAAAGCACACTCCTAAGTGAAAGACGAACAAACAAAAATGTAAATACTCAACCCAAGCATTCAAATAAAAAGGGAAAAAAAGTAGTGTGGGTAGATTATTTTCCACTTAGTTAATCTTAGATACATCAATTTGCCCTGTGGCCACCAAGTTTGTTATGATTTTAGTAAAAGGTATTTTTTTTAAGATATATTTGTTTTTGAGAGACAGCGCAAGCTGGGAAGTGGCAGACAAAGAGGGGGACACAGAATCCGAAGGAGGCTCTCTGCTGACAGCAGTGAGCCGGATATGGGGCTGGAAATCACAAACCGTGAGATCATGCCGAGCCGAAGTCAGACGCTCAATCGACTGAGCCACCCAGGCGCCCCTATTTTAGTTCACATTAAAAAAAATACCCTTCAGGGGCACCTGGGTGGCTAAGCGTTCAACTCTTAGTTTCAGCTCAGGTCATAATCTCAAAGTTCATGGGTTCAAGCCCAGTGTTGGGCTCTGCACTGACAGTGTGGAACCTGCCTGAGATTCTCTTGTCTCCCCCTCTCTCTGCCCCTCCCTTGTTCACACTCTCTCTCAAAAATAAATAACCTTTAAAAAATAAACAAAGTAAGTAAATTAAATAAAAAATAAACCTTCAGGGCACCTGGCTGGCTCAGTTGGTAGAGCATGTGACTCTTTTTAAAAAATACTTTCTTTGGGGCGCCTGGGTGGCTCAGTCGGTTGAGCGTCCGACTTCGGCTCAGGTCATGGTCTCGCGGTCCGTGAGTTTGAGCCCCGCGTCAGGCTCTGTGCTGACAGCTCAGAGCCTGGAACCTGTTTCAGATTCTGTGTCTCCCTCTCTCTCTGCCCCTCCCCTGTTCATGCTCTCTCTCTGTCTCAAAAATAAACGTTAAAAAAAAGAAATTTTTTTTTAAATAAAAAATACTTTCTTTTAGTTTATTTACTTTGAAAGAGAGAGCACAGCAGGGGAGGGGCAGAGAGAAGGAGAGACAGAATCCCAAGCAGGCTCCACGATGTAAGCACAGAGCCTCATGTGGGGCTTGAACTCACCAACCTTGAGATCATGACCTGCGCTGAGATCAAGAGTCAGACACTTAACTGACTGAGCCACCCAGGCGCCCTGAGAATGTGATTCTTGATCTTGGGGTTGTAAGTTCGAGCTTCTAGATGGGTAAGAGATTACTTAAAAATAAATCTATGAAAAAAAAACACCTTTAAAGTGAGTCAATCTGTCAAACATCCCTAATAATAAACAAGGGAATTTAAATTAAACACATGGCAGAGATGAGTAAATAATGAAAACTCTCCACTTCAAAACTGGAGAAATTCAAGTCAAGAAAAAGAAATAGACTGACACACAGTGAGTGTTCAAGTGTTACCCATTATAATTATTCTCTGAAATTAATTTAACTTCAACTTGAAAGCAGGTAAAATAGCTATAGCCACAAAAAGACAAATACAGAGTACCAAAAGGAGAATTAGTAATCTATTCTCTATTACTAACTACCTGATCTTGGGAAATGAAATAAACCTGGCTGGCTCTAGGTTATTTCATCTATAAAATGAGATTCTATAATCCACTGAATGAACATGTATGAAATGTCCACAGTACTCCCATAAAAGTCTAACACTATTCTGTTTTTTAAAGAAGAAAAAAAAAAATATTTGTTGAAAGTCATGTCCACATGTTTCTCCAGAGGGGAACTAGATTAATTAATAAGTATTTTCTATGTCCAAATATATCCTTTAACAAAGTGAATGTGATTTGCAATTTAGAGTCATTATGATTTTGTTTGTTTAGATAAATCACTGTATCTTTCAGGATTTTCTAAATGAAATGACCCCTACTTAAAACAGTTTTCTTCATAGATGACATTCCATATCTTCCAAGCATCTGGTCCTTTGTAACCCGTGTAGCGCTCAGGATTAAGGAGCAAATCTACATATTCGGCATCAGGAGACTGTATATCTGGAAAATAAAATGTTTCATTAAGTCTTTTCCTTCAGTTACCTTAAAAAACTGGTATAATAGACTATACTCCACTGATTCTAAGGCACTACAAATGTAACAGTGCATCCAGACTTTAAAAACAACCTTTTACAAGAGATGAGAGAAGGAACAAATGGCCACATTAAATGTACTCACTAGTTGCAAAAGCATCCTGCTTTTAAAAATGATGAAAAATAGGAATATGTGAATTTTAGAATTGAAGAAATATGGTAGTTCAATTCTCATAAGCTATCCAGGCAAAGAATATACTGTGTATTTCCACCACCCCCCCACCCACCCACATTAACCACAAGCAATTCATCAGTAACTAAAGTAAATGAAGATTATGACTACCATACACTGCTTATTGCCAAAAACTTCCTTCTTAACACGAGCACCATTGAGATCCACTACAAAGCTGTCCCAAAGGTATCATCCTAAACATGCAAAAAATTATAAGCAGGGTATTAGCATCAGCACTATTTATTAAAGGGAAAATCAGAAGCAAACTGAAACATCCAACAGAGCAGAGCCTGGGCTCTGGAACCAGAGTGTGTGGGTTAGAATCCAGTCCCTACTCCTTATTCAGTGTGGAACTCAGGGCAAATTACATATATTCTAGGCATTGGTGTCGTCATTTATAAAATGGGGATGATATACACTACTGTGATTTAAGTTTCTATGTGTAGAGCTTAGAACAACAGTAAGAATATAAAACATATTAGCTAGTGGTATTATGACATATCTTAACAGACCATTATACAATCAACAAAATTGTTAAGTACAAAGACTATCTAATAAAATGAAAAGATAAGCAATTAGACACTAATGAAAAACATACAAAAATTGGTGGCAGGGACGCCTGGGTGGCTCAGTTGGTTAAGTGTCCTACTCTTGATTTCGGCTCAGATCATGACCTCACGGTTGTGACATCAAGCCCTGTGTTGGGCTCTGAGCTGAGTGTGGATCCTGCTTAAGATTCTCTCTCCCTCTGCCCCTCCCCCACTCATGTGCACGCACAGGCTGTCTCGCTCTCTCTTAAAAAACAATTGGTGGGATATTGGTTTCTCGTATGTTCTCATATAAATTTGTATAATGTATTATAACTTTGAAAGCAAAAAATGGCCCTGGTTCTCCAGGGGCTTTGGGAAATTATTTAATATACATCAACACCTTATTCATTTATATTGTTTTATTTTTTTTGAGAGAGAGAGAGCAAGAGGTACAGGCAGAGAGAATCCTAAGCAGGCTGAGCCACCCAGGCATCCCCCTTATTCATTTATAAAGCGTAACAATGTGAACGAATAATGAAGAAGTGGGCAAAAATGCCTCAAAGCAGCCAAAGTAGATGACAAAATCGGAGCACACAGGCGTATGTATGAAAGTTCATCAAGCTCTCAACAGACGTACTTCTTATTAAAAACACAATGACAGATGCGCCTGGGTGGCTCAGAAGGTTGAGAGCCCAACTCTTGATTTTGGCTTAGGTCACGATCCCAGGGTCATGGGATCAAGCCCCACATTGGGCTCCACGTAGAGCATGGAGCTTAAGATTCTCCCTCTGCCCCTCCCTCCTGTTCTCTCTCTCTCTCAAAAAAAAAATTTTTAAAACAAAACACAATGACAAAAACAAAAATAAAACTGTTTGGTTAGTTTTATCCTAATTAACAGTATACTCGAGACCTTAATTAGAGGAAATTTTGCTTCTAGAAGTAGCACAGTGACAACATCTAGAAATAACTGACACTTCATGCAGAAGTAACAATTAACATAACTAGGAAAAGTAGAAATAAAAACTTAAAAACAAATTTGCATAGGGGCGTCTGGGTGGCTCAGTCAAGTTAAGCGTTTGATTCTTGATTTCAGCTCAGGTCACGATCTCATGATTCATGGGTTCAAGTCCCATATCAGGCTCTGCACTGATGATGGTGTGGAGCCTGCTTGAGATTCTCTCTCCCTCTCTCTCTCCCCTTCTCCCACTCACACTTGCTCGTGCTCTCTCTCTCTCAAACCAAGTAAACATTAAAAAAAAATTGCATGAACTCCTCTAGTTGAGGAACAGATATTCTATTCATCTCAACTAATACTAAAAGTATTGCCACAGTATATATAGCAAATTATAATAAATTCATAAAAACTCTCATTTTTAAAATATACAAATAACGGCTCAGCATCTAGTACTTTAAGACAGAAAACTAATCACCAAGAAATTTATTAAATTTTTAATATTCTGCCTAATTAGACGTAAACATTAGGTGATTGGTAATTTTACTTACAGCAAATACTTCATCTTGCCTCATCATTTTAATAAAAAATATTTGTTACAATAACCATGTTTTGCCAGATGACAAAAGCTCAACTTTCTAATTAAAATGTATATAACACCTTTTGTCTTCTACCTACTATTTATATAATTTCTTCATTATAAAGCTATCCTTTTTTGTTTTAATATTGACCCTCCTTGAACAGAAGAAACAAATATAAATCGACAAGTGATTCATCCAAGATAACAGAAGTCCACGGATAACAAATGAATTATTGATTCTCAGTCCTTGCTACACAAATATAAGCATGTAGCCTCAAAAGGAAACTATGGTAAACAAAGTTAAAGTATTACTGTTCGTTCTCTAGCACTGCAGGTCTAAAAAAATGTGCTGCATGTTATAAGCTTAATTTTATCTCACACGGTAACACTCAGGCCAAAGAATCTTTGTGAAAAAGACAGTAAAATTAGGGGGTTGAGAGAGTATTTTATCTCCCTAAGTTTACTAGTCTAAACCTTGGTGTAAGTCCACAACTCCTTATCCAACATCCCTGGGGCCAAATGTGTTTTGGAATTCAGAACTTTTCAGATTTTAGAAAAGTATTACAGTATATGCAACATATACTGAGTAGTATTACTCCAGCAGGGACCAGGGAGCAACTTTTAATCAAACACCAAAAATATTTCTGTAGTGAAACAGGTGAATATTCACACTAAATGAGTCTGTGCTAAACTTAGAGGGGGAATACTCATTTTTCAGAGCTTTCTGATTTTGAATTGTGAACACAGGATTATAAATATTATCTGACAGAACATGGTCATGTTTTAGAGTAGGGGAAGCATACTTTTCTTTTTTTTTTTTTCTTGCAAAGTGAAACCACAGGTTAAAAATAAGTACTTTCCCTTTGCCTTCCTCTTTTTGGGGGGAATTGCAGGATTCAGCTCTCACTTGCAATTAAAATGATCTGTACAACTCTTTTTGCTAAGATTTTCAAAAGATCATTAATCTGCTTCAAAAGAGTGCCACTGAAGGATATCAAAATTCAGTCTGATTTGATTTCGTTTAGCCAATTAACAGGCTAACCATTCAACTTAGAAAAAGGAAGATACTAGGAACAGGAGAATAGGAGAATCCATAAATCTGATGAAAGGGTGCCAACAGGTTCTAGGGCTCCTGGATATGAACACGACCAGCACTCTGGCCCAGCTCCAGATGCCTCAGAGCAACTCATGGTTCATTCTTCTCTTTCCCAAAACTAACACACACCATCGTTAAGGTAAATATGTAACAATCCAAGGCCAGTGCAACAAAAGCAGGTTTTTGCAATCTCTACGTTTGAGCTATTTATGCCAAATGCCTGTGTATATTACAAAAATTACATATACATATTACTGAGATATGCACAACTGTAAGACTCAGGAGGTAATTTTTTTCCAGAAACGGAGGTGTTTTTTTGCTTTTTTTTTTTTTTTTAACTTCGGTAAAACATGTATAACGTAAAACTTACATTTCAGCCGTGTTTAACAGTTGTGCAACCATCACCACCAACGGTTTCCAAACTTTTCTATGACCCCCAACAGAAATTCTATAACCATTACACAATAACACTCCGTTCTCCCCTGCTTCTAACCTCTGGTTACTCTATCAACTTGCCTAAATATTTTATGCAAATGGAATCGTGATAGTTGTCCTTTTGTGTCTGGCTTATTGCATTTAGCATAGTATTTGCAAGGTTTATCCATGTTGCAACGCATATCAAACTTTTCTTCTTTAATGGCCAAATGATATTCCACTGTATATATTTATTATATTCTGTTTGTCCATTCATTAGTTGATGGATACATGGGTCGTTTCTACCTTTTGGCTGCTGTGGATAATGTTGCCATGAATATGGGCATATGAGTATCTGTTCCCCTGTCTTTAGTCTTTTTCGATATATACTTAGGAGGTGAATTATTAGGTCATATGGTAATTTTGCCTTTCGTTTTTTGAGGAACTGCCAAACTTTAGAAACTGAGTTCTAAAAGCCATTCGAAAAGATTTTTCTTTCCTTAGGCACAATTTGAAACGAAATGCACATGATAAAAAGCGTTATACCATCAGCTTCACAGAAGCTGTCTGAGGAGTCATCATGCTTGGTCCACTGAAGCACAGCCTTCTGTGTTTCCTCGCTTCAAATGAAGAAAACAAGTAGTGTTATCATTTTTTTAAAATTAATATTTCACAAGAAAAAAATATAAAATACTAAAGCAAAAAAAAAAAAAAATCAAACCTCAGCGATTCATCCACAGCACCAAGCCGTTCAGCTTGCTCACATTCTTCAATGAGATTATTGGCTACCTCAGAATACTAAAAGGAAAAGGGGAATAGATGGATTATAATTTACTGCGCTTTTAAAACTTTCTCAAGTTCAAAGTTATTTAAGTTTCATTTATACCTAGCACCATTTCTGTGGCTTCAAAACTTAAAAAAAACAGGGGTGCCTGGGTGCCTCCGTCAGTTGAGCGACTGGCTCTTGATTTCAGCTCAGGTCATGATCCCAGGGTTGTGGGATTGAGCCCCATGTCGGGCTCTGTGGTGAACGTGGAGCCTGCTTGAGATTCTCCCCCACCCCCCCCAACCTGTGATCTCTCTTAAAAAAAAAAAAAAAAAAAACCCTGAAAAAAATTAAGCCCTCATTTCCCCTGAAGCTAAAAAAAAAATAAGTAAAAGGCTCTGCCTCTTGCTTTTGTTGATGAAAACATTTACTATAATGGTCACAAAATAAAGAATATATTTCTGATAACTCATTACAAGCTGTTCACGAAGAAAATCTCTGAGGTAGAAGGAACAATGGGCAAGGCAACCTCCCACTGTTCTAATGGCTTAATTGCAAGCACCAGTTTTCTCGTCCATAAATAAATGGTTAGACCAGATGATGTGGGTGTAGGTCTGTCTCAACTCTAAATATGATTCTACATATGCCCTGGAGTCTACGTCTTATAAAAAGTATTCTTGTATCTTCAGGTGTTTAAAATACATTCTGTAACAACCGCATTTCTTCTCAATATTTGAG
This sequence comes from Acinonyx jubatus, assembly GCF_027475565.1. Taxonomy (NCBI): domain Eukaryota; kingdom Metazoa; phylum Chordata; class Mammalia; order Carnivora; family Felidae; genus Acinonyx; species Acinonyx jubatus. The sequence continues at coordinate 98,311,924 of NC_069386.1, forward strand.
TCACACACACACACTCACACTCACTCACACACACTATTCTGCTGGGAGTGTATGTGGCACAGGGAAGAGAGAATGTGGATCATAAGATTTCACAACATACTAGTCATCACCACCACAGAGATGAAAGGCATACTGGAAGAAGTCACAAATTCAATCAGCAAATATTTATTGGGTGCCTACCAGACCCTTATTGTTAGGATGACCATGCAAACGACTGCCCAGTCTATGATACTTCCAAGGATAAAAGGGAACCCTAAAATAACTGAAATGATACGTTTTTGAAATACTTATTTACTGAATAACGACTTTGTTTCTTTACATTCGTTGATTTGTAAGACAGCTCAATTTGAACACTTTTCAAAAATAAAATTCTTTTTATACAATTAAGTATTAAGGGGTGAAGGGATATGTGTTCAATGTACTCTTGGATGGTTCAGAAAATAAGAATATGCATATAGAAAAAACAAGATAACACAAATGAGGCAAAATATTAAAAATTAGTGAATCTGTAAAGTACACAAAATGTCTTTTATTAATACTGCAAATTTTCTATAAGCTGTTAATTAGCTTAAGATAAAAAGTTAAAAATACATAAAAAATGAACAGAGGCACCCATTTCAAGTAGGAATATGAATTTATCCAATTAAAAACAAAACAAGAGTTTCTTTTTTTAAATTTTTCATGTTTTTTTGTTTATTTTGAGAGCGAGCACACACAAGTGGGCGAGTGGCAGAGAGAGAGGGGGACAGAGGATTTGAAACAGCAGGGAGGGGGAGAGAGAGAGAATCCCAGGCGAGCTCTGTGCTGTCAGTGTGGAAACAAACCTGGGGCTCAATTTCACAGACCCCAAGATCACAACCTGAGCTGAAACCAAGAGTCAGACACTTCACAAACTAAGCCACCCAGGCACCCCAAAAACAAGAATTCCATCAATAAGAGACTCTTCCCTGGGGCACCTGGATGGCTCAGTTGAGCATCGAACTTTAGGCTCAGGTCATGATCTCATGGTACGTGAGTTCAAGCCCTGTGTCAGGCTCTGTGCTGACAGCTCAGAGACTGAAGCCTGCTTCAGATTCTGTGTCTCCCTCTCTCTCTGCCCCTCTCTTGTTAATGCTCTCTCTCTCCAAAAATGAATTAACATTAAAAAAAATTTTTTTAATGAACTTCCAAAAGTTCTGAGTCCATCAAAAAATTCGTCTTTTGAATTAAATGATTTTCTGTTTGAAATAGCTGACTATAACATCATTTAACTATGTGCAAAGTTCTGCCATTGGAGCCAACACATTAACAGCTATGACTTTATTCTTTTTATGTGAACAAGAAAACATGGAATAAAAAATGAGCAAAATTGGGGTGCCTGGCTGGCTCAGTTGGTAGAACATGTGACTCTTGATCTTGGGGTTGTGGGTTCAAGCCCCATATTGGGTGTAGAAATTACTTAAAAATAAAATCTTTAAAGAAAAAAATGAGTGAAATTACTTTAGAATCTATGGTGAAAAAGTGCAGAATAGTGATTGCCCCTAAGGGAAAAAATAGAAATTGACTAGCACAGAGTACCAAGGAACTTTCTAGGTAATGGTAATGTTCTATATTATAATAGAAGCCTAAATTACACAGGTATATGCATTTAGCAAATGTACACTTAAAATTTGTGCATCTCACCATGTTAATTTTATAAAAATTAAAGCAAACATTAGACTCTAATGATATACTTCTAGTTGGGTGGCATGTATATACATGTGTGTTATATACATATATATATAGAGAGAGAGAGAGACGATGACATATTTAGGGTAATGTGTACTGATGCTTGCAATTTACTTTGAAATGCATCTAAAAAATAAGATTTTTTTAATGGATAACTAGAAGGATAGACAGATACATATGTGAGAAACGTAAGTTTACAATAATGTTAATGATACAAATCCAGGTGATGGGTATGAGTGTTCACACGAAAACTCCTTCGGCTTTGCTGGATATATAAAAATTTTCACAGTAACATACATATTAAAAATTTTAATTCAGAACAATAATTTAGTCTACATGAAAAACCACATATACCAGAATGATATGTAAATGCACCACTATAGCTGCACATGTTAAGTTATTATTTTTAGACATAACGAGTAATTTACAACTAGTAATTTACAAAGCAGGTGCTTTGGCTTTGTCAGTAGATTTGTGTGTTCTGGTGTTTACGTGGTCACAGATATTTCTATGCCCCTTGCGGATGGTAAATGATGACCTTTTGTGCAAGTTATATATCATCATCAACTGTGGTGAGAAATCGAAATTTAATACTTCTTCCTTAAGCATGTACTTCTTTATTTCTTTCTAGTTATTTCAGCCAAAAGGATTCATTGTAAAATTTTTGCTTACTAAATAGTAAAATAATTATAAGTTGTCGATATGCACTATACAAAAAAAATATAAAACCACTATAGGAAGTGGAAGACTACTCTCTATGCAGGATTGCTCACCCACTATTTCCCATATATATTTTAAATAAACCTGACCTATAATTTGCCAGGTTTCCCACTGACAGGTCAAATGGCAGCCTGGCAGCTTAGGATATATCAGGACACAGCACAATTGGCTGATAACTCCGAGAGACCAGCAGGGCAGAATGTCGATGCTGTTCCCTCCACTTCCCAAGACTGTAAGGAGTTAGTTGCCCCCAGAATTGTGTCTGCCTGGAATTGTTTTATCAGCAGGTATTTTATCACCCTGTATACTGTCCTTGAAAAATCATTTATTTACATTTAGGGAAGGTCAGGAAAAAAGGCACAAATTATTATTGGTCAACTTGATATTAAAGTAAGAACTCTTTAGTGTACGTACATCTCAGAGGAGACAACAAAGGAAACTAGAAATACAAAGTATTTGGTCAATTAAATCGATCTTAACTTATTTTAATTTTTTTTAATGTTTATTTCTGAAAGACAGAGAGAGACAGCATGAGCGGGGGAGGGGCAGAGAGGGAGACACAGAACATGAAGCAGGCTCCAGGCTCTGAGCTGTCAGCACAGAGCCTGACACAGGGCTCAAACCCACGAGCCATGAGATCATGACCTGAGCCGAAGTTGGACGCTTGACCAACTGAGCCACCCAGGCGCCCCCACCTTAACTTGTTTTAATGCAACTATTAATATTTTGTTTAAAAAGTTTAAAACTCAGGACAAATGATAAATCATTCAGGATGCTGGGGCACCTGGGTAGCTCAGTCAGTTAAGCGTCTGACTTCGGCTCAGGTCGTGAACTCACAGTTTGAGTTCAAGCTTCGCATGGGGCTCTCTGCTGTCAGCACAGAGCCTAGAGCCTGCTTCAGATCCTCTGTCTTCTTCTCTCTCTCTCTCTCTCTCCCGCCCCCACTCACGTTGTCTTTCTCTCTCTCCCTCCCTCTCTCAAAAATAAACATTTGAGAACCATCATACAGGATGCCAGAACAACAGGCATAAACCAGTCCTGCCTCAGGCAAACCTTGGCATATGGTCCCTTGATGTACTCTTGTTACTCTCTAAGTGCTTTGGATTTTACTCCAAGAGAGATGGAACACATGAGAGAATTTTAAACAGAGGAGAGATACTATCTGAATTCTTAAAAAAAAAAAAAAAAAAAATCACTCTGGCTGCTGTCTTTAGAAGAGGCTATACAGATGCAAGGAGGGTAGAGCAGGCAGACCATTTAAGAGGTTACTACAATAATCCAGGCAAAAATGATGACATCTTTAAATACAGCAGTAGCAATAAATATTGTTAAGATTCTGGATATATTTTAAAGCTTTGTAATCACAAATTGAATTCTTCCTACCAAAATTGGCCTTGAGACAATAATAACCCAGTAACATTTAGCACCCCTAGGAACCAGATTATAATCTCTAAACACCATTTCCCACTAAAAGAACCAGGACTATTTAGAAAAAATGTTAATAGAAAAAAGGTTAACTCCAAGCTCAGAGTGAGAAAAATGCAAAATAAGCTTAGAAGATCTTTTCATAATAGAAAGCAAAAATTCTAGGGGTGCCTGGGGTGGCTCAATTGGTTAAGCAACCAATTCTTGATTTTAGCTCAGGTCATATCTCACTGTTCGTGAAATCTGGGGTCTGGTTTGGGCTCTAAGTGTGGAGTCTGCTTGGGATTCTCTCTCTCTGTCTCTCTGTCTCTCTCTCTCTCTCTGCCCCACACCTGCCCTCTTTCCTTCTTTCTCTCTCTCTAAATAAATAAATAAACATTTTAAAAAGGGGGAAAAAAGGTCTACTAAGATTACTGAGATCATCTCAAAGGCCATGGTCACTTACTTGAAGGAGCATCTAGTGACCAAAGATGGGAAAACTCAAGCATCAAAAGGAATAATAAAAAATGACTACAAAAGAGTCCAGTACATTAAATATGTCAAAACTCCAAAGTTCATAATAACACTTAAAAATAAAAATCTTATTGGTCATCTCTGGAGATGCTAGAGCACCAAACTCATAATTATTCTGAAAACTGGTAAGCAAAGGAAAAGAATAAAGCATTTATACTGTGTGCCCTGCATAACTGTATTTCAGGGCATCCAAATAGTTGACAAGAGATGGTTTTATAGAATAAAAACAGATAAGAAGTATGGAAAGAATGATAAAAATATGTTTTCAGTCACATGTGGAATTTGAGAAACTTAACAGAAGACCAAAGGGGAAGGGAAGGAAAAATAAGTTACAAATAGATAGGGAGGCAAACCATAAGAGACTCTTAAATACAGAAAACAAACTGAGAGTTAATGGGGGTGGGGGGTTGGGGGGGCAGGGAAAATGAGTGATGGGCATCGAGGAGGGCACTTGCTGGGATGAACAGTGGGTGTGGTATGTAAGTAATGAATCACAAGAATCTACTCCCAAAGCCAAGACTACACTCTATATATACACTATATGTTAGCTGTCTTGACAATAAATTATTCAAAAAAAAAAAAAAAAGGATGATATAATTAGAATATCAACATTTTCAAGCCCCTAATGAAAGAATGCAACAAGTAATAGTCATCAAAGCGGCTAATAAAAGTTTCAGGTAAAAAGCTAGTGGGTAACTTTATAACGGATACATAATGAACCCAATGATAGATCTTAACATCATAAAAAAAGAAAACCAGACATTATGTGTCTTCTGATATGATGTAATAGTAAGTACACAGCAACTCTAATCAATATATATCAGAAAATGAATCTGAAAAGCCTTATTACCAAAAAAGAGGGAGAGGAATGGACATGGATTGAAAGACATTTAAGAGACAGAAACAGGGGCGCCTGGGTGGCGCAGTCGGTTAAGCGTCCGACTTCAGCCAGGTCACGATCTCGCGGTCCGTGAGTTCGAGCCCTGCGTCAGGCTCTGGGCTGATGGCTCAGAGCCTGGAGCCTGTTTCCGATTCTGTGTCTCCCTCTCTCTCTGCCCCTCCCCCGTTCATGCTCTGTCTCCCTCTGTCCCAAAAATAAATAAAAAATGTTGGGAAAAAAAAAAAAAAGACAGAAACATACAAGTAGTACCAGAAAATAAGGAAGTGCTAAAAAAAGAGAAAAACCACAATGATGGGAGTATGTTAAAGGGACACAGGAACAACTGAAACAGCTCCCAATGGCCAGAACAGAATGATTTGAACAGTAAAATAAAGTCATACCTGATTATAATCCAAAGTACAAAATAAACATCTCATGATATAAATATACGATTGAAAAAATAAGTAAATGGAGGGAGATCTAAATCTCCCATACTGAAAATTCCAATTTATATCCTTAAGAAGACAGAGCCCTCCTGAAGTATGGGCTGTGCACAGTGAGCTCCCTCCAGAGAATGCAGTGTGGAAAGGGTAGAAAATAGTAAATCTACAGTGGAGAAAACCTGACAAAAATTATGTCAGTCAGGTGATCAAGGTTAACATTAACAGTAATAAGTCATGTTGATACTATGCACCCTTGATGCGATGTGATGAAAATGGCACTTTAACGCTGTAGTCTTCCTCCCCAAAACACATAACCCCAGTGTAATCATGACAAAATCATCAGACAAATCCCAATTTATGGACATTCTACAAAATACCTGACAAGTGTTTCTCTAAACACCTTATCAAAAACAAGGGAAGTTTGAGAACCTGTCACAGCTAAGAGAAGCCTAAGGAAACATGACTATTAAATATAATGCGGTATCCTAGATGGGATCCTGGACAGAAAAAGGACATTAGGTAGAAATCTGAACAAAGTATGGACTTGAGTGATATCAATATTGATTCATTAATTATAACAAATGGATCATAATAATGTAAGATGTTAATTATAGATGAAACTGGTATGGGGTATATGGGAACTATATTATCATCACAATTTTTCTGTAAACCCAAAAGTATTATAAAATCAATAATTTTATTTATAAAGGTAAAAATACTTTTAAAATCAATACTATTTAAAAAAGAGATTGGGAGGTGCCTGGGTAGCTCAGTCAGTTAAGTGTCTGACTCTTGATTTCGGCTCAGGTCATGATCCCAGGGTCGTAGGATCAAGCCTCACATTGGGCTCCACACTGAGCACGGAGCCTACTTGGGATTCTCTCTCTCCCTCTCTCTCTGCTCCTCCCCAGCTCGCACTCACTCTCTCTCTCTCAAAATAAATAAATAAATATTTTTTTTTAATTTATAAAAAAACAAAAGAGAGAGAAAGAGACCTAAGAGACACAGGAACCAAACGCAATGTGTGAAATATGTTTGAATCCTGTTTCAAACAAACAAATTATTATGAAACAAGTAGAGAAATCTGAACCCTGACAGTGGTTATATTTTTGTAAGTATTTTTTTTATCTTAAAAATATCTATGAAACTTTTGTAAACAGAGCGATTTTTCTGTGAATGGCTTTAAAAATAATTGGGAAAATGGAGTGCAAGGTACAGATGAAACAAGATTGGCCATACACTAATTGCTGAAGCTCTTTATTTATCTCTCATGTTTTCTATAATAAAAGGCTGAACAAAAGAAAAAATAAGGAATTAGAGCCATTGAGTATAAATGACTCCTAATGGGTTTTACTGTGAAGGACAACAGAGAAGTAGGGTCATGCCTGGCAGGGGAAATGAGTTTTATGAGTTTTTTGTTAAGATACTAGACACATTAGTAAGTGTATGTACATACCTTGTAGCTTGCCGATTTAATTCCATCAGGAACTTCATCCTGAAAAAGAAAAAAAAAATGCTTTTGTATGACATTTAGTCTATCTTCTGAAAAAAAATTTAAGTTTCTATGATTTATGAGATTATTTTTATTTATTTATTTAAGTTTACCTTATTTATTTATTTAAAGTAATCTCTACACCTAATGTGGGGCTTGAACTCATGACCCCAGGATCAAGAGTTGCATGCTCTTCCAACTGAGCCAACCAGGTGCTGCTTTGAGATTATTTTTATTTTTATTTATTTATTTATTTATTTATTTATTTATTTATTTATTTATTTATTTATTTTTAATATATGAACTTTATTGTCAAATTGGTTTCCATACAACACCCAGTGCTCATCCCAAAAGATGCTCTCTTCAATGCCCATCACCTTCCCTCCCTCCCACCCCCCCATCAACCCTCAGTTTGTTCTCAGTTTTTAAGAGTCTCTTATGCTTTGGCTCTCTCCCACTCTAACCTCTTTTTTTTTTTTTTTCCTTCCCCTCCCCCATGGGTTTCTGTTAAGTTTCTCAGGATCCACATAAGAGTGGACACATATGGTATCTGTCTTTCTCTGTATGGCTTATTTCACTTAGCATCACACTCTCCACTTCCATCCACATTGCTACAAAGGGCCATATTTCATTTTTTCTCATTGCCACGTAGTACTCCATTGTGTATATAAACCACAATTTCTTTATCCATTCATCAGTTGATGGACATTTAGGCTTTTTCCACGCATAGGGGCACTTGTACCCCAATGTTTGAGATTATTTTTAAACAGAATTGTTTAGGAGGCATCTGAGCAGCACAGTTGGTTAAGCGTCTGACCCTTGATTTCAGCTCAGGTCACCTGAGCTGAAATCAAGGGTCAGACGCTTAACCGGTTGAGCCCTGTGTTGGGCTCTGCTCTGAGTGCAGACCCTGCTTGAGATTTTCTCCCTTTGCCCCCTCCACTTGTGCACTCTCTTGTGCTCTCTCTCAAAAAATAAAGATGAAAAATAAAATAAAATAAAATTTTAAAAAAAGTGTTTTTAAAAATTGCTTAAAAAAAGATTCAAATTTTCAGTAACTAAAACCAGTTGCTTTTTCTGACCAATGTTAATATAGCCCATTTAATGTGTAAGTGCAATTAAATGCCTTTATTAAGTGTCTACCATATTTTGAGCATGCTTAATAAGCCATATAAATAAGTTATTGGTAAACTTGAATTTCCCCAACTAATGTTTCCTATTACTAAATATAAATACTAGAACTTTGGGAAATAAAACAAAACATTTAAATTGACAATATCACTTTAATTATATTATCGTAACAGAAATGGTTTCACAAGTTAATCCATCCATTTTCAAAAAGTTTTGTCTGAGAATATACTAAAAACATGATTCTTAATTATCTAACGATAAAAGACCCATAAATAATATTTTACATTTGCTTTAATTCCATATGCCAGATAGGTTATATAGCAATATTTTATTTGTACATATAAAAATAAACCACTCAAAAATATAGCATCACTTCACACCCATTAGGATGGCTATTATCCAGAAAATAGAAAATGGCAAGTATTAGTGAGGATATGGAGAAATTGGAAGCCTTGTACATTGCTGGTGGGATGTAAAATGGTACAGCTACTGTGGCAGAAGGCATGGTGTTCCTCAAAAAATTAAACACAGATTTACTAAATGATCCAGCAATTCTAACCTTGGGTGCATCCCCAAAAGAACTGAAATTAGGAATGCAAACATAGTCAAAGACAATTATCATATGACTTCACTCATATGAGGACTTTAAGACACAGAACAGTTGAACACAAGAGAAGGGAAGCAAAAATAATATAAAGACAGGGAGGGGGGCAAAACATAAGAGACTCTTAAACATGGAGAACAAACAGAGGGTTACTGGAGGGATTGTGGGAGGGGGGATGGGCTAAATGGGTAAGAGGCATTAAGGAATCTACTCCCGAAATCATTGTTGCACTATATGCCAACTAATTTGGATGTAAATTAAAAAATTAAAATAAAATAAAAGAAATAAAACGAGCTGCAGAGTATTTCAAATAAATAAATACTGTTATCCAAGAAAAAAAAAAAAGGAATGCAAACAGATACTTGTGCACCCATATCCCAAACAGCATTATGCACAATAGCCAAAAGACAGGAATAACTCAAAAGTGAATCAAGAGAATGGATAAATGAAATGCAGATGCATAACAATGCAATATTATTCAGCCTTAAAAAGGAATAAAATTCAAATACCATGTATACATGGTACTATGGATAAAACTTGAAAACATTAGGTTAAGTGAAACAAGCCAGACACAAAAGGACACACTGTGTAATAATTCTCCTTATCTGAGGTACCTAGAATAGTCAAATTCATAAAGAAAGAAAGTAGAATAGTGTTTGCCAGGGGCTAGAGGGACGGGGGAATAGGGAGTCATTGTTCAATGAACACGCAGTTTCAGTTTGTGAGGATGAAAAGGATCTGCACGTGGATGGTGGTGACGGTTGCACAACAGTGGGAATGTACTTAATGCCACTGAACTGTGCACTTAAAATGGTTAAAATGGTAAATTTTATGTTATGTATACTTTATCACAATAAAAAAATAGAAATATATGCTTTAAAAATGAAAAAAAAAAGGCTTCATGGAAAGTGTAAAATTCTCTGCTCCCAGAGTAGAATACTTCATATTTTAATGCTCTGAGAATTCCTTTTTTTTTTTTTAAGTTCATTTATTTTGAGAGAGAGAGAGCCCACATGAACAGGGAAGAGGGAGAAAGAATCCCCAAACAGGCTCCATGCCCATCAGTGTGGGGCACAATGTGGGGCTTGATCCCACAAACCATGAGATCACGACTTGGGCCGAAATCAAGAGTCAGAGGCTTAACCGACTAAGCCACCCAAGCACCCCTAATACACTGAGAATTCTTAAGCAACACCAGGTGTTTTGTTCATCCACTCCCCACCCAAGGAAAACAATACACCATGAAGAAGGGAGGGAGTTTGTTTACCCGCCAATTAATTTCATTCTGTTATACTATAAACGCACCTTTGGGTAAGATGTAAGAAGAAAAACAAACATCCTATTAATCTCACCAGTAAGTCAAAGGATTATTACGAAAGAATAATTCAAAATAGGTTTTATATTGGTAAGTTGAGGTTTTTTAATATGTAAATATTAAACAACATTATATTTAACCTAAGGATTAAAAAGTAATTTTAGTTGTATTGCCCCCCCTTTTTTTTTTAAATTTTTTTTTTCAACGTTTATTTATTTTTGAGACAGAGAGAGACAGAGCATGAACAGGGGAGGGGCAGAGAGAGAGGGAGACACAGAATCTGAAACAGGCTGCAGGCTCTCAGCGGTCAGCACAGAGCCCGACGCGGGGCTCGAACTCACGGGCCGTGAGATGATGACCTGAGCCGAAGTCGGACGCTCAACCGACCAAGCCACCCAGGCGCCCCTGTATTGCCCCCTTTTTAAAACATTGCAGTTATTTGCAAAAAGGTGTAACAGTTGTCACATGTATACTTGGATCTTACCGACTGACACGGCTTGACAGCACAGTCTCTCCGACCACACTGGTTGATATCGTTCCAGAAAGGACACGGCCTCTTCAGGTTTACCTATAGGATAATAACAGAAAAAGTTACAAGAGTAAGAATCTTGAGATTATTATTCAACAGGTGTTGAATTATGATGTGATAACCTGGTCATGCTATCATCTGCAATTATTCTTTTTCTTTGCTTACAGTTGCCAAGTTCCAGCGATCATACTAATGTGTAACTTGTGTTAAGTAAACTGGTAGACTTGGTTAGAAACACACAGACTGGTACTAAACAGATCCTGAAGATGGGAACTAGGAGCCAAAGTAGCTCGTATCATCACTGCTCAGCTGATACTTTTTTTAAGCCAGTAACAGGCAACTGTTGAACTCATTCGATAACTACATATTCCAATGATCAGATATTCTAAACGCTTTAAGTAGATATCTCAAGATAAAATATCAACAGTGACTAGTTAAAATAATACAGGTCAGAACAAAGTCACGCTTCTCAAAAAAATGCAGTTATTTTAATTAACTGGAGTCAAGCCAGTATTTGGGGAAAGTATGCATTGGCAATTTTGGTAACAATGTAATAGTTTCTGGTCTGACTTCAAGTTAACCAACAAGTTTCTAACTCCAGAGTGCAAAACCCAGTTGTTGAAATTGAAAGTATCCAATGGATGGTTTCAGAACCACACTGTTCACTCTTGTGAACTGAATTTTAAATAATGGCCACAATTTTAGGGGCGCCTGGGTGGCTCGGTGGGTTAAGCGTCCGACTTCGGCTCAGGTCATGATCTCACGGTCCGTGGGTTTGAGCCCCGCATCGGGCTCTGTGCTGACAGCTCAGAGCCTGCAGCCTGTTTCAGATTCTGTGTCTCCCTCTCTCTGTGACCCTCCCCCGTTCATGCTCTGTCTCTCTCTGTCTCAAAAATAAATAAACATTAAAAAAAATTAAATAAATAAATAAATAAATAAATAAATAAAGGCCACAATTTTGAAGTTCAGGAATTCCTAAGAAAATACAATTATCCATTTAAACTTTAAGTATTCTTATACAAAAAAATTAAAAATAAAAATACCTTGTAATATCTAAAGTAGTCACTTTCAAGAAGTTTTTGTAGTCTTGGGAAAAGCCTGTAGTTATTAAATCTATCAATGGTTTCAACATCACAGGTACAATCATCCAAGTAACCGCTAACCTGTTACAAAGAAAATAAAACAATACATCAAAATACCTTAGTTGCAACAGGGTTCTTTTTTCTGACAAGGTTAGGACTCAAGCAACTCTTATCTTCCCTCCTCATGATTTTCTGAGATGAGACATGACAGTAATCTAACAATGCTACTGCTCTTGCTATACACCTAGAAGAATGCGGTGCATACCTTTTGGAGGGTACACTGAGCTCATCACACACGTGTGCACACACACACATAGGCAGAGTTGGTCCCCTGCAGCCACTTTGTAACCCTGCCCCAGACCTGACCAGGGGTCAGTATCTAACCCAAACCAGGTCTTGGTCCCTGCTCCAGGAATCTGGAGAATAAGAAGAGATAAGAATAATAAGAATAAGAATCTTGAGAATAAGAAGAGATCTCCCTCCCTGCAGCTTGACCACTAAAGCAAATAAACTCAGACCATGTTCCATCATGTGAACTGAGCAGCACATGAGCCAGTCAGCAAAAGAGAGGAAAGATTTTTAAAGATACACAGTGAAGCAGAGACAGGAAACAGAAAATATCTGATACATGGATTCCCTGGGGTTTTCCAGCTCCTACTTCCACCCAACTTCCTTGAAGCTCAGTTGCATTCCTATCCTTGGCCTTCCTGAGACTCCATATTCCCAGGATTCAACTGTCTCTGTATTCCCTATTAAGTTTCCTACAGGATGTATAGGTAGGGGACATGCTTGGTGAACGTATAAAAAGAAGTGATACTGAATTTATAAGATAAACAATAATTCATTATAAGGATTTACCAACTCTCAAATACTAGTCCATGACAGTTTATTTGTCCAGGTTTGAAACGGTGCTTAGAAATCACTTATCATTAGCAGCACGGAGATAGCAAATTGACCACTAAGCCAATTCTGATCTTCAAATGCTTAAAACTAATATCTTAATGGTAATTATGATCAGACAATGTTATCAGAAGTGAAACTAAGGGCATTATGCTAAGTGAAATTAGTTAGTCAGAGAAAGACAAATATCACATGACTTTACTCATATGAGGACTTTAAGATACAAAACAGATGAACAGAAGGGAAGGGAAGCAAAAATAATATAAAAACAGGGAGGGAGACAAAAATAAGAGACTCTTAGATATAGAGAACAAACAGAGTGTTGCTGGAGGGGTTGTGGGAGGGGGGATGGGCTAAATGGGTAAGGGGCTTAAGGAATCTACTCCTGAAATCATTGTTGCCCCATGTGCTAACTTGGATGTAAATTATAAAAAATAAATAAGTTATAGAAAGTAAAAATTTTAAAAAAAGTGAAGCTAAAAGTCTTAGATGTTTGTTTGGGGCTGGGCAAACATCTAACAGAATTAATTTAACATTGCTAACATTGTAAGTAACAAATATGATTTAAGAACAGTAACTAGATTGTTTTCGTTTTTTTTTAATATAGGGCATGCTGTAGAAAAGAGATCCTTATCATACTTTGGTCTGCATACTTGCTTTACAAACTAATTTCGATTATATTTCAGAGAGACTTACTGTCAAAAAAATTTTTTTAATCTACTGGTAAGGAAGCAAATACTTTACTAAAATACTGAATGCAGGTGTTTTCCCGTTGGAATATATAAAATCCTACCCTATTTTTAATTTTAGAATGTCACAAAACAGGAATGCAAAATTTTTACCTGAAAGTAAATACTTTTGGAAGATGAGAGATAATACTTTGGATAATGACAGCAATATTTAAGAACTAAGATTTTGTCCCAATTTGTGTAGTCTCATTTGTTTTGGACTAATGCAGGTTCTAGAAATCTGATCTACATATTTTTTACTGCAATAACTACTTATTTTCATTTCATATGCAAATTTGTCCTTGTTTCCTGCTAAAAATTCTCTTGAGTATACAAAAATCTTCAGGTCCTAATTTGGGATACCACAAAAGTGCTTTTTTTTTTTAATTAAAAAAAATTTTTTTAATGTTTATTATTGAGAGACACAGAGAGAGCATAAGCATGAGAGGGGCAGAGAGAAGGGGATACACAGACTCTGAAGCAGTCTCCAGGCTCCAGCCGTCAGCACAAAGCCTGACATGGGGGCTCGAACTCTCAAGCTGTGAGATCATGCCCTGAGCCGAAGTCGGACGCTTAACCGACTGAGCCATTCAGTCACCCAAAAACAGAAGTGCTTCTAATCTAGATGATTTGACTTTTCACCTCTTTCTTTTGAGCCTTAGAAGTAGAACTTCTAAGGACATAAAATAGCTACTTTTTCCTCTTGGATACAAATTATTACACAAAGAAATAACAGGCACAGAGACTACAAACGCCAAAGGGACACATGCCTGATAGGGACAGTAGGTCACAAAAAAGAAACAAGCACATTAAAAAAAAACCAAAAAAAACCACACAAGAGAATGGTTTTGAAGCAATTAATTTTTCCCCTGAAGTAATTCATTTTTAAGGTAAAAATCTATCTTTGAAACTCAAGTTCAGGCATCACCTCTTTTGGAAAGCTACCCCTGGGGTACCACTCATCCCCTGCTGGGTTAACTGTCTCCTATGTGCTCCCATGGCACTCCACATACTCCTACATAAGGATTACCTCACTTCTTTGAATTTATATAGTTCACTTCCTCCCTCTAGAGTTTACAATCCTTGAGAGCAAATCATGTTTGTTCATTTTGTGTTCCCAGTCTTCAGCACTGTACTTGTAGAAAGCACACACTAGATGCTCAATATTTATTTGTGAAGTGGATGTGTGAATGAATGAATGAATGGATGCTGTCTACTGTCACTGTCATTCCCTGGAGACCAGCATCACAGTCTGATGATGACTAGGTACCTCACATCATCTATGGTAGTGCTCTGTGCTCCAGACTACACAGGCCCAAGTGGTAGGAATGCACTCAGAGCAAGGGAAGCAAGCAGTGAAGGCAAATAACCCATCACATCCAACATTTTACCAATCTATACCTTAACTACAAAGGAAGCTAGAAGAAGCCACAAACCATAAAGGAATGCAAGGTGCATTCACCACAGAGATGGCTTTGGCCCAGAGATCCCAAAGAGGGAAGACAGGACAATGGTAGATTGGAAACCCTCTGACCTTTACCTACGAAATTGAGCAGGAGGTATTTCCAACTACAACAAAAGGTAGCAGGGCAGCTAAGGAGGTAGGGCAGGGATGGAGGAATTTCAATAGATGGAGAAGGCCCAGCAAAGGAGAGGCAGGAAGATACTTGGAAACCAAAGCCATGTGACAGTTCAGATAAGCCTGCCAACAGGCAGAACCTGATCACTGGAAGAAAGGTTGGCAGGCATGATGCCACGTCCAGTTCTAGAAACTAGAGAACCGGCATGTTACAGGAATAGAGTCTCAAGAAAAGATTAAGGAAGAAATGCAATTAACAGACCCAGGGCAGAATCTTGGAAAACAAAGCAGTCTTAGTACCTAAACCAAAAGATGGACATTGATCTGGAACAAGGATGACCTGATACTGTGAACTGTGTGGCAGCTTCAGGAAGTGCTAAGGCTGCTTAAATAACTGTCACACTATCTCCTAAACTGAAACAGATTCTGACCCTACCATAAGAATGTGAATTTTTTTTAATTCTTTTTTAAATTTTTATTTATTTTTGAGAGAGAGCAGGGGAGGGGCAGAGACAGAGAGAGGGAGACACAGAATCTGAAGCAGGCTCCAGGCTCTGAGCTGTCAGCACAGAGCCAGATGCAGGGCTCTAACTCACAAACCGTGAGATTATGACCTGAGCCGAAGTCGGACACTTAACTGACTAAGCCACCCAGGCACCCCAAGAATCTGAATTTTTTTTTAAATGCACCCCGTGCTCCCTACCACACACATGCACAAAGTGACTGATGCATGCTAAAAGTTGAAGCTCATTGATCCATGCTTTAGGTGATAATCAGCCTTGGGTACGGAGCCAAACTAATAGGTGGCAAATAGGAGGCCCTTGCGGAGGAATGTAGATATAAGGACCAGGGTAGGCCTGACATAATGTCACCTGGCTTAAAGTCCTAGTCTCTTACCAGTTGAAAAGCTTTTGAAGGCCCTTCTACTGCAAACTCCCAAGCACACAACAATCCCCTCCTATATACTCTGAAGAAGGAGGCAATATATAACAATGGTTAGCACGTAGGCCCTGGACTCAAGCCTTCTTGGGGTAGAATCCCATCTCTGCTACTTACCAATTTTAAACATACCCAAATTTTTTAACCTCTCTTAAGCCTTAGTTTCCCATGTGAACACAATATAGCAATACTAATAGTTCCAATCTCAAAGAGTTGATATCAAGATGAAATGACATAATATAAATGCCAATGTTAGTATTACCCTACCACTGCTTAAATGCTTCTGGTGAAAGTGGACGTATGATTACCCCAAAGCAACTCACATTTTTTTTTTAATGGATAAGAAAAAAAAGGCCAAGTTGGCAGCTAAAATTTTCCAAAGCTTTTACATCTGTCACCCCACTGGAACATAGATCTAGACAGCCAAAAGTTAGCTGCAGAGGTAGCCTCAATTACTTTCTCCATGGACTCTGACTGGCTTGGACCAAATACTAAAATATAAAAGGCAAGAGAAAAGAAAATAACATGGGCCTGCTTGCTCCCTATTTTCTGCTTACAGGTACTCTTTAATTTACAATGAAAGACAAAAAAAAAAAAAAAATCTAAATAGTTTCCTTCTGTGCCAACAACTTCAGTCCTACCAGACTATCATTTTTTTCCAAAGCACTTTGAGAATATATTCCTCATACTTGTATGAAATATGAAATACCCTTTAAAAGTGCTCAAAGTGGGTTTTTTTGGCAAAGACCTTTAGTTGTACGTAATTTTAGAGTGTTCTGTGACCATTAAAAAGAACATGAAAACTATTCATTGAAAAAAATTGATGGGGGTGTCTGGCTGGCTCAGTCAGAAGAGCTTGGAACTCTTGACCTCAGGGTCCTGAGTTCAAGCCCTATGTTGGGTATAGAGATTACTTAAATTAATAAAACTCGCTGACAGCATGGAGCCTGCTTAGGATTCTCTCTCTCCCTCTCTCTCTGCCCTCCCCAGCTCTCTAGCACACACTCTCTCTCGCTCTCTCTAAATAAACTTTTCAAAAGTTAAAAAAACAAAAAAACAAAGAATGTTGACAGAGACACCTCTGTTAATGGAAACAAGGAAACACCAAAGATTCTATACTGGGTGGTTCCAAGGACACAGAATGCTACGAGCTATTTCTGCTTTAAAGCCTTAGTCTTTACAATTTCAAATTGTTGTTAAATAACCCAACGTATAGCAACCAATGAGACACATGCTTTGTTCCACATGCTTTGTTCACAAAGGCCTGGAAGGCAATAAGTACTCAGAGACAATGGACATCTCTCCAGTATAACCTGTTTCAAAGATCCCTCTGACTAAGTTTCAGTCCAGGCTTATTTCCACCTACCATGCAACATATTCCCAAGTGTCTCTTCTGTGGCCTAGCCACTCTAACAAATAAAAACTATTTTTGAAATTGAGCTAAATAAGACACTAGACAGGTAAATCTGCTGAAATAGATGTAGGCAAGTGTATCTACAATGCACTCCAAATGAAAATAATCCATCTTGAAATAGTCATTTTGGATGATCTGAACTATTCCCCTTTCATTAGCCTGATAGAGATTTACTACACTCATAAGTAAGTGGATCTGAGTGTTATTAGCACTAGCCATAATACGATTAATAAAACATTTGGACTACATGGGAGCTTTACAAACTCATTTCTAATTAATTTAAATGAAAAACATGTCCACACTGCCTCCATATCTGGGCTTAAATATTTCTTCTGAGTTTACTTCTTAATCCTGGGATTCCATGAATTGAGACTAAAGTTCTGTTACATTCATTCTCTCTAATGGTGCATAATGGGGAAAAGGAAATAAGAAATTCTGTCAAAAGGAAAACAAGAAATCTTGTCTGAAGAATCTTCATTCATGGGGCGCCTGGGTGGCTCAGTCAGTTGAGCATCTGACTTCAGTTCAGGTCATGATACCACAGCTCGTGGGTTTGAGGCCCACATCAGACTCTGTGCTGACAGCTCAGAGCCTGGAGCCTGCTTCAGATTCTGTCTCTCCGTCTCTCTCTCTCAAAAGTAAATAAACATTAAAAAAATATTTTTTAAGAATCTTCATTTACGGGGCGCCTGGGTGGCCAGTCGGTTAAGCGTCGGACTTCAGCCAGGTCACGATCTCGCGGTCTGTGAGTTCGAGCCCCGCGTCAGGCTCTGGGCTGATGGCTCAGAGCCTGGAGCCTGTTTCTGATTCTGTGTCTCCCTCTCTCTCTGCCCCTCCCCCGTTCATGCTCTGTCTCTCTCTGTCCCAAAAATAAATAAACGTTGAAAAAAAAAAAAAAAAGAATCTTCATTTACTTGAAGCTCATACCTATTGCAACAAATACAAAGATTATTTTGGTTTAAAGAAAGGGTAGATCATGATCATGGGGTTCTTTACACAAACTGTTACAGGCTTCTATACCAAAAGGGGAGGAAAAGGCCAATTTTCTGTGCAAAAATGAAAAAAAATTTAAATAGAATGATAAAATAAAAAGTGGGAAGCTGTATGTAAGGAAGATTTACAAGTCTATCTTGTAATCTATCACAAGGCAATCTATCACTTATTTGCAGCAACTAACACAGAAGCACTGCTATCAAAAGAACTTACAACATACAGTGAAAATGGTTTTAGTAGGATTTGATGTCAACAGACATATGTAGTAACTGACTACCTTTAAAGATTCATTTGGAGCTATCCACCCATCTGAAAGATGAATTCCAGAAAAACATGCAAATGGCCCACTCAGCAGAAAATGGAAAGAATATATTCCTGCTAGCATAGTGCTAACATCCTGTATTATAACTTGCCTAATACTTGCTAAGCACCCATTATGTATGTACCAGGCTCAGTACTCTGGAGTATCAAGAAATGGGACTAAATTTTTAAATTTTTAGTTTATTCTTTGATCTCTTAAAACTCGTTCAAAGTAGGCTTCCATGAATGTTTATTAAATTTAATCTGATTATTTGTAGAGCTCTGCACATTTTACTTCAATGACTTTCTAAGGCTAAAGAACCACATGTTGCTTTGGCTCAAATTAGAGCTGATATTCTGTTAACTGAACCCCTATACCGGGCCCCCATGCAAGAGGGTAATGAGGGATGATGATGCATAATTCACAGAAGTGGTGCGAGAGAATGGCAACAGACAGGGAGAAAAGGTCTATTAACAAAACAGATTCAACAGAACTTTGCAGCTAATTGGTTACGGCAAAGAGAATGAGAGATTTTAACTTGAAATATTTTTTTAAACAGGGTTTTGTGTTGTTGTTTGTTTGGTTTTTTTTTTTTTTTTGGTTTTATTTACCTATTTCGACAGAGAGAGAGAGTGTGTGAGAATAAACAGGGGATGGGCAGAGAGAATCTTTTTTTTTTTTTTTTTAATGTTCATTTATTTTTGAGAGAGAGAGAGGGAAGCAGAGAGAGGGACCCAGGATCCAAAGCAGGCTCCGTGCTGACAGCAGAGTGTCCGATGCAGGGCTTGAACTGGTAAACCTCAAGATCATGACCTGAGCCGAAGTCTGATGCTTAAACTTCTGAGCCACCCAGGTGCCCCAGAAAAGAGAGAATCTTAAGCAGGCTCCACGCTAAGCTGTCAACCTGAAGCCTGACTAGGGGCTGGAAGCCACAAACCATGAGATCATGACCTGAGCCCAAATCAGGAGTCCCCTGCTTAAGCAACTGAGACACCCAGATGCCCCTTTAACTTGTATTTCTAAACGCTAGGTCAACATTTAGTTTTTGATTTAGTGTCTAGCAATATTTACTGACTTGTTTGTTTGTTTTAAGATTTTACTTTGTAAGTAACCTCTACAACCAACATGGGGCTCCAACTTACAACTCTAAGATCAAGAGTCACATGCTCTACTGACGGAGTCAGCCAGGCACCCCTGCTAACTTGTTGTTTTTTTAATGTTGATTTATTTTTGAGAGTGAGACCACAGAGCAGGGCAGGGGCAGAGAGAGGGAGACATAGGATCTGAAGCAGGATCTGCACTGTCAGCACAGAGCCCTATGTGGGCTCGAACTCAGGAACTGTGAGGTCATGACCTGAGCTGAAGTTGAATGCTTAACTAAGCCCCCCAGGCACCCCTTGTCACTTGTTTTTTTAAAATGCTTAGGATCTCTGCCTCTCCCCAATCTCCAAAGAACTTTATTCACTAACTTGTAAGTTCTTAAAGGCAGGGATCACACCATAGTTATCTCTATATTCCAAACACTCAGGTCAACATACACACTGTGTATAAATGTTTGTTGAATGAATAATTTCCACCATTCATCTCCCCTTATCTTTTCTTCCATTTATTTCCTTTATTTCTGTGTGTGTGTGTGTGTGTCTCGTTTCCATTCACATCTATATGCTTGTCTCCAATTTTCCCTTCATATCTGTTATTGCTTGTTCCCTCTCCCCATTTCCCACCTTACCCCTATCTCTTCCATTACTGACCATAGTAGAACTAAAATGTATTCTTTTTCAGTCTATTGAACTAAAATTGATGGTCTCTGTTCTTAAGTTGATTTAAATAGATCATTTTTAATTTTTCTTAAATTTGTTTTTTACTATGGGACCCTCAATTTATTATTTTTTAAAGTTGATTCTGGAAAAAAAAAAACCTGTCACTTTTGTTCTAAATGGAAAAGAAAGGGATCCAACAGATTTTTGTGTTGGGGGAGTATTCAAATCTTGAAAATGTTACAAAACGGGGGGGAAGCTTAAATACTAATCAGAAGGAAAAAAGTGTGAAAAATTTAAAACTCCCCAATTTTAATCAGATATCTAAAAAGGTTATTGGAGAGGAAAGTGAAAGTTGAAAGCTCAACATGTACTTTTATTCCATTATCTAAAAATCTAGACTATAGTTGAAAATATTGGACATCTTCTTTCAACACTAAAGACCTTATTTTGAAGTCTCTTATTTCTACTTTATTTTTAAATGTTTACACTTTGTGTTATGTTATATTTGTAACCTGAAGAAAAATGAACCTTCTTCCTTTTAAGTACTTGACTGTATGCAGTTTGCAACGTAAAGGAGCTTTTCCATCTTAGTTGGAAAGCAGCAATTTCCTTTTAACCTCTTACTCATAGCCAGGTAACACCTCAAATCATTCAGCAAAACGACAGGATGCAAGAATATAAAAGTGAAAGAGACAGTTCTTCCTCCCATAATATGTAAAGCTGTTTCTTTCCTCTGTGAAATAGTAGCATTGTCCCTACACAAATGTTATTTCTGATAAAAAAAATAGTAAAATCCACTTAAAAGGAAAAATTGGGATTGCCTACCTCAATTTTGTATAAAATGTAATTTTTATCAGCAGAAGCCAACCAAAACGTGACTTTAAGAGTAATTATATTAAAATACAGGATCATGTAGACCAGAAAACCTCTAGATTTCTTTAATGTTTTTTTTTTTTTCCCTCAAGGAACCCACATCTCATGATCATAATAAGCTTGTAATCAAACTTGTGCGCTGAGGGGTAAGACTCATCTTCCCAATTCAGACCAGCCAAATGGGTGTCACGTAAGAGAATCTCATTACATTTAGTAAATAGAAAGGACACACAGGGCGAGTAGACACTGCAAGCCGCGGCCTCAAAAACACAAGGCAGATGGGCTTAGAAACAGGAAAGCCTCACGAAACGATTCTCCTGCCTGACAACGACATCTGAAAGTAGCCTCCCCCACCCTACAAAGGCGTACCCTGCCCAGGAAGGATGGCGAAGGCACCTAGCATGAACACATCGTACGCAGTTCCAGGTCAAGTTAGAAGTTAGGAAGACCCAGGTTCCGCGAAAATAACAAATACTGAGTGAGCGTGCACAGTGTGCACGCCCTCCCCGGGCAGGGAAGACCAACAAAGATGTATAAACCAACTCTGTAAAATCATACAGCATGCACCCACACCTCTCCCCCCACAACGGATCCGAAGCGCCGGAGGGCACGCTGACGTCCAGGCTGCGGTGAGAGACCTGTACAGACCACGCCAGGCAAGCCGCAGAGGGCTGAGCCCGGCCAGGGAGCAGAAGCTCAGGGGGTTCATCCCGGAGGGTGGAGACGCAGAGGCACTCCTAGCCCCTCACCTGCCGGGGTGCGCGGGACAGAGCGCAGGGCGGAGGCGGGAAGCACCGGGAGCGGCCGCGCGGCCGCGCACAACCCTCACCTGGCAGAAGCACCTCTGCGCCGCCGTCTCCGGGGGCTGCTGCCCACCGCGACCCGAGCCGAGCAGCCACACGGCCCCCACGAGGCCGATCAGGAAGCCCCAGCGGCGGCCCATAGCCGCTCTGGCTGCTCGACGCCCGGCCCCTCCCGGTCCCAGCACTCTGGCGCAGGCCGCGCGTCCGCTGATGAAGCCCGCGCGGGCCGGCCCCCAGCGACGCCCCACCTCCCGGCCGCCTCCCAGGCCCGCCCTCGGCTCTCCCGCCTCTCAGCGGCCGCCACCTCCCGGCTGAGCCTGCGGACGTGCCAAGGCGCCCGCTCCGGCCGCCCGGGGCCTCGGGTCGGCTTCCTTCCCCGCGCGTGAGGCTGACGCACGAGCCCGCTTCCCGGCTCGGCCCCGCCCGGAGCACCGCGCCCGTCCCCGGCCCCCAACGCCCGGTGCCTGGAGCCTAGCCCGGGCGCGCCAGCCGCAACCCCAGCGCGGGCGTTGGGGGTCCTTCCCGCCGCCACCGCGCGAGCGAGCGAGAAACCCGAGGGGTCTGGGTCTCCCCGCAGGGCCCGCCCCACCCCGCGCAGTCCCGGCCAATCCTTCGGTCTCTCCAGACGAGGAAGTCAAACCGTACCAATTACGCATCCACAGTGTCCCTGACAGTCTTAAAGCTGAAAGGGATTATGAGTGATAACCTAGACCAGGTCTGCATAATAGAGTTTCTAGTCGTCACATCGAAAGAGCAAAAAGAAACAGGTGAAGTTCATTTTAATAATCTATTTTATTTAACCCAATATGTGCAAAACATTTCAAAATACACTCAATATTAAATTATACATATTTTATGTGTTGTTTTTGAAATCTGGTGTGCATTTTATGCAAACTAGCCACATTTCGTAGTCAAATGTAGCGAGTGGCTACTGTATCCGTCAGCACAGGTGGAAACTACCCTCTCGTTTCATAGGAGGAAACAGGCCCAGAGTGAGGCGATGATGTGAGAGCAAGGGGCGAGCTGGATAGTGAGAGAGCCATGTCCTATAAATCCCAGCCATGGGTCTAGTCTAAAAGCCGCCCCCCCCCCCCCGGAGAAATTTTCATGGTGAAACTGGAAAGCTTCCCAACACCTTACACATTAAAATTTCAAATTAAAAAATTTTTGGTATGTCATTTTTTAAAAGCCACCATTTAATGAAGTAGCTTAGGATATGGTAGGCCCCAAATAGGTTTTACTTCTGTTTTCTAGCTGAGAAAAATAAGCGTAGAAAGTTTATATATGTTACTCAAAGTCACATGGTATGATAGAGATGAGACTCAAACTCAGATTATTTCTTACTTCAATGCCCATAACCTATGGTCTGTCCATCACTTATTAATCCAATCTCCCTCTTTACCTAGGAAGTTCGTTTTCATCAGACCTGTGTATGGATCTATTTATCTCTCCAGGGCCCAACCCAGCTCACTCATTCCCTCTTCTATGTGGTCTTCTTGGTTTCCTCTTCACCCATTTCCAGTCTCTAAATGAGTTTTGATTCAACAAACTTACTCTATGCCAGACTGAGCTTGACATTACAGATATGAAGATACAGAAGGCCCAATCCCTGCACATGGAGAGACACCCCATGGAACTTAACAGGTGATCTTTGATGACATTTCTACATCATGTTTCTACAACTGAATCGTAATCTCTTTAAACTCCTTAAGCAGGGATTATGTCACAAACATACCTGTGACTCTCAATACCTTAACAAAGCTTCTCTTTGCAAGTGTTTGTAAAATGAATGAATGTTTTATATTATATATATATTATATACATTAATGTATATAATATATATTAATACTGGCTACAGTATTAATATCTGAAGATATCAAAATATCTATCAAAAATAAGAGACATAATATGAAAATGGAAAAACTAAACAATAAAGCCTAAAACTGCAGAAGGAAGCAATCTGAACATGAATCAGCTCTGGATTTCGCCCTGATGCAATAAGCCTGTAATTTGGGAGAGCTTAAAACTGTCAATGTTCTCAGGATGAAAGCTTCCATTCCTAAGATTTGAACTCTTGCCCACAACAAATTTAGCAACCTTGTAATCAGAAACAATCACCATATAAGACTATTTTTTATTTTATTGTTTTTCAGCTTTATTGAGGTATAATTGACTAATAAAATTTTAAATGTATGTCATAATGATTTGGTATACAGATAACATTGTGAAGGGATCCCCCCCATCAAGTCCATTAACACATCCATCATCTCACATATTTACCCTTTCTTCCTTCTTGGTGAGAACATTTAAGTTCAACTCCCTTAGCAAATTTCAATTTTACAATACAGTGTTTCCAACGATAGGCACCATATTATACATTAGATCCTCAGAGTTTATTCATCTTATATTAGAAGCTTTATACCCTTTTACCAAAGTCTCCCTATTTTTCTTTTTTAATTTCACATATAAGTGAAACCATGCATTTGTCTTTCTCTGTCTGGTTTATTTCACTTAGCATAATGCCCTCAAGGCCTATCCATGTTGTAGCAAACAGCAGGGTTTCCTTCTTTCTCATAGCTGAATAATAACCCATTGTATATGTATACCACACCCCCTTTATCCATGTAGCCATTGTTGGACACTTAGGTTGTTTCCAAACTTTGGCAATTGGGAATAGGCGACATCAAACGTGGGAGTGCAGACACCTTTTCAAGATAATGGTTTCATGTACACCCAGAAGTGGGATTGCTGGATTTTGCTTTATTATCTTGATAATTATCATTTTTCCTTTCAGATTTGTAAGGGACTTTAGAATGTGCAAAATACAGTTTTGTGCACCTGATGTAACTACACTGACACTTCCCTAAGAATCCTTCAATTTGGGCCTTTGTGTGAGTTCAGTTTTTCCACTCTGCCTTCTCTGGCAGTCATCTCACCTGTGTTAGGGCCTAGGCAATAACTCATTAGTCATTCAGGAACTATTAAGGAGCACCCACAGGGTACATAGTTCAGCCTTTGCTTTCCAAAAGTCCAGCCTCCAATTTATTATACCTTAGCTAAACAACATTAAATTTTTTACAGATGAACAAGGCCATCTAGTTATTCTAATACTAGTGATTATAACAACAACATAACTTAGATTTAGTGTACACAGCATTTCTTGATGGAATTCTGATTACTATGTAAACAACAGCTGTTATTATTATTTTTAATGACCAAAGCAGGAAATGGCTTGAGCCCAATTTCTCAAAATGGGGCATGGAGATTTACGTAGGGAGCTTCTCGGTACGTAGGGAGCTTTTCTGGCACTGAGTAGGCTAGAAGGAACTAATTTAAAGAGAAAAATTTGGTCAAGGAAAAGGAGTATTATGACACTCAAGAGGAAAAAAGGCTAAGTAAAAACCTAAAGGTTTTATTACATCTATATCTAATATTCGTTGACTATAAATGAGCACATGGTACATTGCTAGAATTTTCTCTCAAGATGCTTGAGATTATTTGAGCTGGGGGAGAAATACCACCTAAGCTCTATCTTCACCTCCTCTCCCTCATATTCCTGGAAGAACAAGCTACATATAGTAGAAACTGATAAGTTCCCATTTATACCTTACCCCACTGTGCGGCCTGATTTCCAACTCTACCTTCCTACTCCTCTATACCTGGCCTTGTTACGGCCAAATTAATTACCATTTTCATGAGATCATGAAATCTCTGCTGCATTTTGACAATGCTGATTTCTCCTTCCTTCGATTCTACTTTCTATGTACCAAACACTCCAGATTCTCCTTACACATTTCTTTTTTAAAAGCATGTTTATTTATTTTGAGAGAGAGAGAGAGAACACAAAGAGAGAATCCCAAGCAGGCTCCATGCTGTCAGCACAGAGCCCAATACGGGCTTGATCCCATTAACCATGAGATCATGACGCGAGCTGAAATCAAAAGTCAGATGCTTAACCGACTGAGCCACCCAGGCACCCCTCCCTCCTTATACTTTTCTAATATTATTTAACTGTCTCCTTCATGGGCTTTCCCCCAGCCCACCTCTAAGATGTGAGTGTTCCCCAGGATTCTATTCTCTGTCCAGTCCTCTTCTTCTATACTCGCCCCTGGAGAAGCTTGACCAGTCTCATGATTTTAAATACCTCCTCCCTGCCAATGACTCTCAGATCTATTTTTCCACTTCAGATCTCTCCCTTGAGCTTCAAAATCCAACTGCCTACTGGACACAAACATCTGCTTTTCTTAGAACTGTTTGGTCACACCACCATCCATATCTAGACACCTAGAAAGTAGGAAGCCACCCTCAGTTTCTCCCACTTTTTCACCAATGAATAGATTGGTTGATCTATTGATCAACCAAGTTTGCCAGTTCTTTCTTCAATTTAGTCCCTCCTCTTCATCTTTATGACCAAGGACTTAGTTTCAGCCCTTATTGTCACTCACCTGATTTATTGTCACAGTTTCCTAAATGATCATCCAGCCTCTAGGCTTGCACCTATTCCAAACAGCCTCCATGCTAGCCTAGTTTCTCAAAAATAGCAATCTGGAGCACCTGGGTGGCTCAGTCAGTTAAGCATCCGACTTCAGCTCAGGTCATGATCTCGCAGTTCGTGAGTTTGAGCCCTGCGTCAGGCTCTGTGCTGACAGCTCAGAGCCTGGATCCTGCTTCAGATTGTGTGTCTCCCTCTCTCTCTTCCCCTCCCCAGCTTGCTCTCTGTCTCTCTCTCAATAAATAAATAACTAAATAACTAACTAAATATTTAAAAAATAGAAATCTGACCATGTCACACCTCTGTTTAAAATCTTCAATGCTCCCAACTACCTGAGGACTCAAATTCAAAATTCTCAGCATGACATTCAAGGTCGTCATGATCTGGCCTCACCTCTTTCTCTAGCTAGATCTCCAATACCTCTCTGCCTTACCGTCACTCAACTATTAACAATTCCCCACATAGACCTTTTTTCCACCCTCCATGTCTTTATTCACCCTATTTCCATTCCTGAAATGTCTTCTGCCCTGTCCCACACCAACTGCTCTCACTTCATCTGGCTAACTCCTTTAAGATTCAGCTCAGGCAACTGCTACCTCCATGAAGTCTTCTGTAACTCCTCTGTGCCTGGATTAGGTTTCTCCTCTTTGGTTCCATAAGTTCATATAATTGTGCTTAGCACATGGAATCAAATAGGTATTTATGTAGAATTTCTTCCCCTTTCAACAGAGGGGTAGTGAACTTGCCTCGGTAGTCTCGGGTTGCCCAGCACTTAGCATTTTGTGTGTGCTTCACAAAATGACTTCTGAGTGAATTAATGAATGTACACATAAATTAACTAATGAACTTGAAAAGATAACAGCATGAGATGTCACAGGGCAATGTGTGATTATGTTTTAAACAAACACTATTAGCTTACAGGCAAAGCAATCATTTGGGGCAGAAGTAAATCTGGATGGGACAGAGGACACAATTGAATTGGAATTGACAAGAGAAAATTCACAAAAGGTGTGGATGTGGGAGAATTGGTGACAAAGTAGGAGCTCAACTACCACCTGATAGGTTAGAAAAAACCAAAAGAAACTTATCTAAAATTCATATAGAAAACATTTCAATATCAAGATTATCCAGTCAAGAAACAAGTGTGGCTCCAAACTGAGGGACTCTAGACTCAGCATGATTCCAAGTAGGCCAGACAGAGTTCCAAAGTGAAAAAAGGGTGGAGTGGGGCGCCTGGGTGGCTCAGTTGGTTAAGCGTCCGACTTCAGCTCAGGTCACCATCTCTCAGTCTGTGAGTTCGAGCCTTGCATCGGGCTCTGGGCTGATGGCTCAGAGCCTGGAGCATGCTTCCAATTCTGTGTCTCCCTCTCTCTCTGTCCCTCCCGCATTCATGCTCTGTCTCTCTCTGTCTCAAAAATAAATAAACGTTAAAAAATTTTTTTTTAATAAAAAAAAAAAAAGGGTGGAGTAAGTGAAGGCCCTCCCTGCTGAATGTTAAAACGTCTCCCCTACCTCCAGCAGATCACATGTAACTCTCAGCTCCAAAACTTGCAGACCTTATGCATACCTGCTTTCCACTCACTGCCTCATGCCTGACCCCTCCCTCTCCTATTCTAAAAGGAGAGTGGAGAATTCTTCTAGGAATAAACAACAGCATCTGAAACAACAGAACAGTTAGTCCCCCTACTCACACACTCAGAATTCAACTTCCTTTTTATTTAATGCCTCAGTCTATGATCAGAAAACCAAGGCTCACAATGTTGTTAAGGAAAGCCTCCAACATGACATAGCTCAAAACAAATAAGAAAATAGGAACTTTGAATGAAAAAAGGGAAGGAAGAAAAAACAAAAAGCTATAATCAATATCATCAAACATGCAAGAACAGGAGTCTATAAAAAGGAAATATTAGAGAGCAAGAAACAGATCTTGGAAACTATATGATAGCCAAAATAAAAAGTTTTGATAGAAACATTGAGGAAATCTCCTAAATAGCGATATAAAAAGACAAAGAGGTAGAAATAAATGAAAAGAGATGGAAAAAATAGAAGGTTAATTAAAGGAGAACAGAGTCTGATTAATAAGGGTACCAGTAAGGGAGAACATGAAAATGGAGAGGAAATCATCTTAGAGGTTATTCAAGAAAATAGCTAAAAAT
The DNA here is from genome assembly GCF_027475565.1 of Acinonyx jubatus. Taxonomy (NCBI): domain Eukaryota; kingdom Metazoa; phylum Chordata; class Mammalia; order Carnivora; family Felidae; genus Acinonyx; species Acinonyx jubatus. The sequence continues at coordinate 98,340,703 of NC_069386.1, forward strand.
GAAGGATGACTATCTAGATTGATAGGGACACTGAGTACCCAGTTCACTGGATGAAAAATTCCCCTGACAGATAAAATTTTCAGACAGAAAAACAAAACACCCAATATCCTACAAAGAATTAAGAATCAGAAAGGCACTGATCAGAATCAGAAGCACTGGAAGTTCCAGGACAATGGAGCAAGGCCATTTAGCCAGCCAAGCTATTAATCAAGCCTGAGAATAGAATTAAGATATTGTTATGTATGAAGAATAATGTACATTTTTAAACCCTTTCTCAGAAAATTATGGGAGGATATGATCCAACCAAAGGAGTAAACCAGAAATGAGGAGACATGGGTATCCAGAAAGAGGAGATAGCACCCAAGACAGGACTTAAGAGAACTTCTGAGAAGACAGCCCTAGAACCCAGATTAGAGCGAGGAGGGAGGCCTCAGGAGGAGTGTTGCCATGTAAACTGGACGGACACCTGATGTGACTGACTTTATGGAAAACACTACTCAGAGGAAGTTAATAATTATATTGTAAAGTTGGGGAAAAGTGATTAAAAAAAAAAAAAAGAGCATCTAAAAAATGAGGCAGCTTTTTAGGGCACCTGGGTGGCTCAGAGGGTTAAGTGTCCAACTCTTGACTGGCTCAGGTCATGAGCCTCCAGGTTCATGAGTTCGAGCACCATGTCAGGGTCTGTGCTGGTAGCATGGAGCTTGCTTGGGATTCTGTCTCTCTCTCTCTCTCTCTCTCTCTCTCTCTCTCTCTGCCCCTCCCCCACTCAGTTTTTGCCTCTCTCAAAATAAATAAAAATAAACTTTAAAAAAATGAGGCAGCTTTTAAGTCCTGGAAATTCAAATACCTTTACAATAAAACAAATGTAACTATTGTATATTGCTTGATTTATACAGCCCCACAATGAGACAAATATGGGATGTGATTTAACCAAACTTGTGTATATTATATGTATTGGAGGACAGAGGTAGGGAAAGGAGGGATCTGAAGTGATATAAGGATGCTAAATCTTTATCTTCCTTATTAGCAAGTGAAAAGATAAATCCTAAAATTGATCTATCAAGAAATAGAGCATAAGCATATTATTTACAAAGAAAACATGGAAGAAACGTGTTGAAGTGTTGGGGAATGGGACCTAGGGGTAGAATAAGGTGGGACAATGGACTCCTCTTTCCCAATCTAAGTGTTGTAGTACTTTTTACTTTTTTAGTTTTCTTTTTTTTATTTTAAGAGAGAGAGAGAGAGAGAGTATGCGTGCTTGAGCAAGCAGGGGAGGGGCAGAGGGAGAGAGAGAGAGGGAGAGAGAAAGAGAATCTTAAGCAGGTTTCACACTCAGCAAAGAGTCTGAGGTGGGGCTGGATCCCACGACCATGGGATCATGACCTGAGCAGAAAGCAAGAGTCAGACCCTCAACCAGGGTGCCACCCAGGCGCCCCAAAGTGTTGTAGTACTTTTTAAAAAAGGTCTTTATGTATTACTTTATTAAAGAAGAGTATTTCCCAGAAGTCTAGGAATTCCAACTTCTATTCCTACTTCAACATCTTTCTGCTTAGCCATAGATACATTTAATTACATGAATTCTCGTGGGCATTTAGGGAGAGATATTTGGGATGACAGTTTTCCAAAAACTCAAGTGTTGTGGCTGATTTGCAAGCAAAAGTAGTTGCTACTTGCCTATCTGGTACTGTTTCCCAATTTCTCTCTAGAATAATCAGTTCCTCTCCTATTAGTTATCTGTCACTGTGTAACAGATTACCACAAAACTTAATAGCTTAAAACAAATGAATATTTATCGCCTCACAGTTTTTGTGGACTTTTGTGCAATTCAGGAGTAGTTGAACTGGGTTGTGTGACTCAGTCTCTCACTATGCTGCAATCAAGACTAGGGCTTCAGTTATCTGAAGGCTTCCCTAGGGCTGGAGGCTCTGCTTCCAAGAAGCTTCTCTCATATTGCTGCTGGCAGGAAGCCTTAGTTTCTTGCTGGCTCTTCCTTGGCATGTGGGCCTTTCCATAGATCTGTTGATATGTCCTCATGGCATGACAGCTGGCTTCCCCCAGAGGGAGTAATCCAAGGGAGAGTAAGGAGGAAGCCCCAATACCTTTTATGACCTAGTCTCAGTAGTTGTATAACGTCACTTCCACTTCATTCGACTCTTCTAGAGCAAGTTGCTAGATCCAGGGAAGGGGAATTAGGCTCTACTTCTTGAAGTGGGCAATATTAAAGAATTTGTGCATGTATTTTAAAACCGCAGCACCCATCAATGACACATCATAGGTAAGTAGATTAGGAGATTATCCGTAATATTTTTTTGAAGATCTAAATCTATCTCATCACTGTTTGTTATGACATCATTTTAAGTGACCCCCCCCCCAAAAAAAAACTAAGATATGCCTAGTTTTCTAAAAACTCTTTTTCTCTACTGTATGGTATTTTTATTTTTATTTTTTATATTAAAAATTTTTTAATATTTATTTTTGAGAGAGAGAGAGTGCAAGCAGGGGAGGGCAGACAGAGAGGGAGATACAGAATCTGAGGTAGGCTCCAGGCTCCAAGCTATCAGCACAGAGCCTGATGAGGGGCTCAAACTCTCAAATCATGAGACCATGACTTGAGCTGAAGTCAGAAGCTTAACCGACCGAACCCCCAGACGTCCCTCTACTGTATGATATTTTAAGGTCCTAGAGTACTGATGACTCTTCTTAGTCTTTTTGTATCTGCTCCTATTATAATATCTGATATATTCACACACCCATTCATTCAATAATTTATATATATAATCATCTTCTGGGTATACAATAATAAGCAAGAAATAGTCACAGTCCTTGTTTTTCTAGAGCTTATAATCTACTAGGTGGAAAAGACACTAAACATTTAAGCATGCTTTTGAATGTAAAATTACAAGTTGAGGTACATTTTCTGATGAAGAGGGATATGGTCTTACGGGTGCATATAAAAAAGAAACAGGGCTGTTCTGAGCAGCCATATGGAAAATAGATAGGAGGTTCATCTGAAGTTGGACTTTCGCCAGATGGGTGACAGAAAAAGAAGAAGGGTCAGGGAGTTTAAAATATTGGTATGTTATGTGCTCATAAATATTTATTGGATTGAACCAAACTGAGCTGTCTTTTTTTTTCTCTGTCTTATCCTCTCTTCTTTATTTCTTGTCAGAGGTGATATCTTTTGGTATCACGGGCTAGTTTGACCAGAACACTTGAAGCTAGCTGAGCAGGAGAAGGGACTACCCGTGCTCAATCCGTCTTCCTTGTTTATTTTTTTAAAAATTTTTTTTCAACGTTTTTTATTTATTTTTGGGACAGAGAGAGACAGAGCATGAACGGGGGAGGGGCAGAGAGAGAGGGAGACACAGAATCGGAAACAGGCTCCAGGCTCCGAGCCATCAGCCCAGAGCCTGACGCGGGGCTCGAACCCACGGACCGCGAGATCGTGACCTGGCTGAAGTCGGACGCTTAACCGACTGCGCCACCCAGGCGCCCCTGTCTTCCTTGTTTATTATCTACTGCAATTTACAATTATATTTAGAAAAACAGAATATAATATTCATACAATACCCATAAGATTTTTTCCTAAGAAATTTGAAGACATCTTTTACGTGCCTTTGGTAATTTAATTTGCATAAATTTGCACTTTATATGTATATGTAGGACATACCTATTTAAACTCAAATATCCAGGACCACTGTATTAGATGAGATCAAATGGCATATATCTGGGGACTCTGACTGAGTCTATTGAATATAACAATAAATTCTCCCCAGGAACAATGCTAGAAGAGGTGCAGCAATGGGGACCTGTTCTGCAAAAATTAAGGTTATTACTACCCTTAAAGTAAATAATTTAAAATCACTATTTAAAACACTATTGAGTGCTTACTGTGTGCCAGACATTGTGTTAATAGACACATATCTTATTTAATACTCATGATATCCCTACGAGACAGGTACAGTTTTTACGCTCATTTTACAGAGATTTTTAAAGATTAAGTAATTTGCCCGAAAGCACAGAAATCTGAGTTCTGTCAGACTTTAAAAGCTCCTGACTCAACCTACTTCAGCGTCTTCATTTTGTGCTCCGTTTCTCTATAGCCCACCCTCTTCCGGTCTCATTGGCCTGCTTTCTGTTCCTAGAAATGAGCCAAGCTCTTTTTTTACCTGAAGATCTTTGCACTTGCTGTTTCCTCTCTCTGAAAGTTTCTTCTCCAGTTTGTTGCATGGCTGGCTCCTTATCTCAGATGTTCTTCTAAATTAGTTCTCCTCACCTTACTGTATAACATCGCCATGTTTTATTTCCATCATAGTATTTATTACACTCTGAAATTATTTTTTCAGATCTTATCCTTAGTACCTCATTCACTGAATGAATGAAAATAGCCTACTCCTTCTGTTCCTGGAGGAACCGTGTTACCACCAATAGGCTATCTGTGTTATCCTGATAGTCTATCCTGATACAGAGATTGCACTGCCTACTTCACTGCCATCTCAGTGTATCACAAAGTCTTTGGTGGTTCCAGGAGAGCAGTGGTCTCACAATATCGAGGCCTCTCAAGGGACTAACAGACAACACCTTCCTGCTTTACCCAGCTCGACCTGCAGGGGACGGTGTCGCTGGAGGCCTCCTTCAGCGCACGCCGGCGCCCTAGGTGAACCGAGACGCAGAAGTGGGAGATGTGGAGTAGAGAGGCGGGGCCAACCGGAAGGGGCGTGGTCGCCCACGAATACGCCCCCCTCCCGGAGGCTTTCCGCCCTCGCCCCGCCCCTTCCCCCGCCCGGGCGGCCATGGCCATTCCCGGCATCCCCTATGAGCGACGGCTTCTCATCATGGCGGACCCTAGAGATAAGGCGCTTCAGGACTACCGCAAGAAGCTGCTGGAGCACAAGGAGATCGACGGCCGTCTCAAGGAGTGTGAGTGCATCTTTCTTTCCATAAAATCCTATGCCTGGACCTGCATCTGTCTCTCACAAAGCAGAGGCCCTTGGCCGAGCCCGGCAACCGAGCTCCGGGGGTAGGAAGGCCTCGGTCCAGGGACAAGGCGCTTTGTCATCCGGCCCTGAGGTTGGGAAGTACAGCCTCTTGAACAGTAGAAATGGCCCACTCTGGTCCAGGTGACAGAGAGAACATCCCTATTTCTGAGATGGAAGTGGAAGAAGACTAGAGAAGGAGTGGGAAAGAAGTGGGCCAGGGATGTTTGCCAGGTTGGGGTGCAAGAAGGGGGGTGTAGATGAGTCCTGGGACCCAGAACGGAGGCTTGAGTCATGGAAGCTCAAGCAAGAAGTGAGACTCGAGGTGAGGTCTTGTTATTGGGGTGGAAAGCCGGAGCGGAGCCCATCGGTGGGACATAATAACCCTCCTCGTCTTTCCTCGTATTTTGAGTTGTACTCCATCAGGTACACAAGTTTCCCTTGCCTCCTGAACTAAAAGGGCGCTTGCGTATTTTCGTAGTGCACTTTCACTGAAAAGCCAGATAGTTTGATTAAATGAAGAAAGACCATAACCATATAATTCTGTGGGTCACTGCACCTGTTGACCTTATTTAGGGTGGAAAGCCATAGAGTATTAATCCGTGTAGGTGGCTGAAGAGATGAGGAAGGGTCTCTTTTATCATTTGGATTTGTAGTCGCAAATCCAAAAGTGTCGGTGTCAATATCTGTTAACAATGTAACAATGTTACGAATGTGCTTGAATAAGTATTGCCAATCAAGAAAATAAAAATATGGTGCTTTTAAACTGTAACATTTCGGGGAGCCTGGTTGGCTCAGTAGGTTAAGCCTCCAACTTTGTCTCAGGTCATGATCTCCTAGCTCGTGAGTTCGAGCCCCGCGTTGGCCTCTGTGCTGACAGCTCAGAGCCTGGAGCCTGCTTTAGATTCTGTTTCTCCCTCTGTCTCTCAAAAATGAATAAAAATTAAAAAAAAAAACTGTAAGATTTCATTTTTAAAAATGTCCTCTGCAAATGGAATTATTTCTTTTGTGATTTCAGATAGTGGATATAAATTATATGTAAGGTGTAATAGACTGAAACAAACTTAAATAAAGTAATACTTAGTGACTTAAACTCACTAAGATTATTGTTTAATTAAAAATGTTCAAATTATATTATTTCAGTAAGGGAACAATTAAAAGAACTTACCAAGCAGTATGAAAAGTCTGAAAATGATCTGAAGGCCCTACAAAGTGTTGGGCAGGTAGGTAATGGAGTTTGGGTGTAGGGAGTGATGGTAATTTGTTTTTTTGTTACTGGCAAAAAGTAATGCTTTTTTTTCTTTCTCAGATTGTAGGTGAAGTACTTAAGCAACTAACTGAAGAAAAATGTAAGTGGATTGGACTGTTAATTAGTAAAGAAAAAAGAGTGGACTCTCCTTTCTCCCACCATGAACTTTTGAAATGCTTATTATTTTAATGACAGTAATGAAGGGAGATGATATTCTTGCATAGACTTAAATTTTCTTTCAACTATTACCTTCTTGGAGGACAGGAATAAAACTCAACCTGCCATCAATGTGGATGTATTTATTTTTTACTTTCTATTTTTCAATTTGTCCTTTCATTCTCTTCCTCTAGTCATTGTTAAAGCCACAAATGGACCACGATATGTTGTGGGTTGTCGTCGACAGGTAACATTTTACATTTGTATAGTGCTTTATAATTGATAAAAGTGCTTTTGTAAATATGTTATTTAATTCTTGAGGTAAGCAGGTCAGGCATTACGCCTGTAACTCCTAAAGGTGATTTGTCCAGATATAACTAACAAAACTTGATCTCAAACTATGGGCATTGACTCCTGGTATTCTCTACTTTCTACACTTATCACATTGTGTCAGTCAACTCTCCATATTTAGAAATCTAAGAATTTTGGAACTGGAAAATATCTCAGGTCATTTTATTTTAATGTCTTTTTTTTTTTTTTAATTTTTTTTTTCAACGTTTTTTATTTATTTTTGGGACAGAGAGAGACAGAGCATGAACGGGGGAGGGGCAGAGAGAGAGGGAGACACAGAATCGGAAACAGGCTCCAGGCTCCGAGCCATCAGCCCAGAGCCTGACGCGGGGCTCAAACTCACGGACCGCGAGATCGTGACCTGGCTGAAGTCGGACGCTTAACCGACTGCACCACCCAGGCGCCCCCTTTAATGTCTTTTTTGAAGAGACTTAGACCTTATCAATTACTTATGTCTTATATTTAAACATTCGGAAATGTTACTCAAAGAGTTTGCTGTAGCCTGAGTTGATTTGGTGATTTGGTATGCTTTCATTTAGATTAGAATAGGCAAATGGAAATAACTGCCAATTTCATTTTTAGAATACATGTTGGCATTCAAAAATGCCAACAAATGGCTTTAAATAATTTAGTAGTCTCTGAGGCCAATTTATGTGCTATCTTATTCTTCAGGAAGGATCCTTAAAACATTCTTATAAATTCATTGAAAGAACTTTTTCTGAGTATTTGTCATATCAGGTTCATGTTTGAAAACATTGATACAACATGACTGTAGAGTAGAATATAACACAGGGACTAAATCTTATTCTAGCATTGTGCCTAGCATATAAATGGGAAGACATTTTCTAAATCAAAATATTAAATGTCTAGTCTGACAAAAGATTTTATGTCCCTTACAGGGCCTTCTGGATTCCAAGAGTTGGTATTTCTAAGATATTTCATGGTTGTATGAGGGCAAGAGTATTTGAAAACTGGAAAATCTTAGAAAAGTCTGAGTCTGTATTCTCTGTAGATATAAATGTTGAAATAGATTTACATTGATTTTTGTTCGGCTGTTTTTTTTAAGTACCTCACTTATTAGCAACTTTTTTTTTTTTTTTTAAGATTTTATTTTTAAGTAATCTCCACCCCCAAGGTGGGGCTCCAACTTACAACCCTGAGAGCAATAGTTGCATGCTCCACCCACTGAGCCAACCAGGCGCCCCACTAGCAACTTTTTAAAATTCAAGCTATTATATTAAAACTAGTATTTTTGCCTATCTCCACTTCATTTTAATTGGCACTAAATCCTGAACTTAGAGTTCTTTGCAAAATCCTGTGAAAAGTAGTAATTTGTATTCTGAAATTGTATTGGCAAGTTGTTTTTTGAACTATCAAAAAGTAACTTAATTTTGGAAAGGTAACATCCTGAGTGTGAGGTGAATCTGTTGGATAGTCTCTATCTAATTCTAGCCAAATAAGTTACCCTGCCTAAGTATGCCAGTAAGTGGTTTAGTATGATTCAGCCTAATATATAATTTATTTAGCATGGTATCTGGCATGTGGCAAAAGCATGAATGATGGTTCTGGGGTTTTTTGTTTTTGTTTTTAGCATTTTAATAAAAACCTCTAAAGGAGTACAAAATGAGTATATTTCTCCTATAGTCAAGTAACATGTTCTTCCCCAAAGCTGTAGTTTTTAAGATAAATCTAAAGGGCATATTACCATATATAAATATATCAGAGTAACACCGTATACCTTAAACTTATATAGTGTTATATGACAAATTTATTTAATAAAAAATAAAATAGATTTTTAAAAGAAAAAAATAAAGGACACACCTTTATTTTTTTTTTGTTTGTTTTTTTTTGTTTTTTTTTTTCAACGTTTATTTATTTTTGGGACAGAGAGAGACAGAGCATGAACGGGGGAGGGGCATAGAGAGAGGGAGACACAGAATCGGAAACAGGCTCCAGGCTCTGAGCCATCAGCCCAGAGCGTGACACGGGGCTCGAACTCATGGACCGCGAGATCGTGACCTGGCTGAAGTCGGACGCTTAACCGACTGCGCCACCCAGGCGCCCCAAGGGCACACCTTTAAAGTGCTTCCCTTTCCTTACCCCAAAATATTCACCTACAGATTTCTGTATAAGTGCTTTGGTACAAATGTACCTATAGATTTCTGTATAAGTGCTTTGGTACAAATTGCCAAAGTCACTATATTATAGTGCCTGAATCAAAATAAACTATGAAAATAGCCTTTGGAAGTAAAATAAAAATATCCATTTTTTTCTTTAAAAGCAAGGCATTTTCCACCACAAACTTTGTATATTAGTGATTTCACATTTCACGCTGAGGTTGCATAAAGGGCATTATTTTTTTAAAGGAAGTAACTTTGAATTATTACTTTTACAAGCCCTTCTGTTGGCATGGTGTTTATAATCTAATATTAGTGTTCTCTCTGAAGACTGAAAGTGATTATGTGGCTTCTAAATATTGTGCTTTTTCTTTTTAGAGTAGTATTTCCCCTTTTAAGTGTTTATGTAACACTTTTTGTTTTATAAAATTAGCTTGACAAAAGTAAGTTGAAGCCAGGAACAAGAGTTGCTTTGGATATGACTACACTAACTATCATGAGGTAGGTTTCTTATTCTACCTTTTCCTTTCACAGAGAGAAGTTTTTATGCATAGTATATGCTTGAGATCACTAAATATTTTGCCACTTTTTCCCTTTTACTAATTTCTAATTAATGTAAACACATTTTTATAAGATCATCTATAGATGCTTACATAAGCAAGTAATTTATACTCTGTAGGCTGAGAGAAAATACATCTTGTAAAAGAAAAATACACACCTTATCATTTTAGATATTTGCCAAGAGAGGTGGATCCACTGGTCTACAACATGTCTCATGAGGACCCTGGGAATGTTTCTTATTCTGAGATTGGAGGACTATCAGAACAGATTCGGGAACTGAGAGAGGTTGGTAGTGGACGCTTTGTTCTCTGAACTTATTAACAAATAGTACTGGTTTTATGATACCCAAAGGGAGAAAGAAAATGAAAGATTACTTTGTCCAAATAGTGGTTACTGAATATTATACATTTAATATTCTTGCTGAGAGAAAAATAGCACTGAATTTCTAGCTCTGAAAATTATAGGTATTAAAAAAAATTATAGGTATTGTTGATTTGGAGATAATTTGGTGTTGCAAAAACTCTGCTCTTTTTGTGACCACAAAAAAAAAAAAAAAGCTAATAATTGATATAAATCCAATGCCCATGCTATCTGTGGTTTTGATTATCCTAGGTTGCTGGGATCAGAGCATATATAGATAACGTGTGTAATACAGTTTTTCCCGTAACCTTACTAATATTAGCTTGCCATCCTTAAAGTCAGTTACCTGTACCTTAAATACATTTTTTTAAGATGCAAAACAATTTTTTTAAAGTAATCTCCATACCCAATGTGGGGCTTGAATTCAAAACCCCGAGACAAAGAGTCTCATGCTCCACAAACTGGGCCAGCCAGGCTTCCTGTACCTTAAACATGTTATTTTGATAAAGCTGTTTGCTGCCATTTAAGAAAAATATTGGCCTTAGGGTGACATAACCCTTTTAAGCTCTTCAGATCAAATCAGGATTGCCTTGCTTCATGGCACAGATGGCTTTTTTGTTTGTTTGTTTGTTTATTTTGAGAGGGGAGAGACAGAGAAAGAGAAGAATCCCAAGCAGGCTCTGCTCTGTCAGCACAGAGCCTGACGCAGAGCTCGATCTCATGGACCTCGAGATCATGACCTGAGGCATCAAGAGTCGGACACTTAACTGACTGAGTCATCGAGGTGCCCCACAGATAACTTCTTAACAATTCTTTTTAAAATTTTTTTTAATGTTTATTTATTTTTGAGAGAGAGAGAGACAGAGAATAGGAGAGGGGCAGAGAGAGGGAGATGCAGAATCTGAAGCAGGCTCCAGGCTCTGAGCTGTTAGCACAGAGCCTGATGGGGGCTTGAACCCACGAACTGTGAGATCATGACCTGAGCTGAAGTCAGATGCTTAACTGACTGAGCCACCCAAGCGCCCCTTAACAATTCTCTTTAAAAGCAAATTACATTGTCCCATTGGTTTCATCCTAATTTATGATGGCAATATGTAGGAATGAATGAGGATAGTTGGTATAGCTTGCATCATCTGATTTAAGCCTTAAGCCAGTAGTTTTCAGATATCAGCATATTAAGTTTTCTGGAACTCTTATTAAAGATACAGATTCCTAGGCCCTCTGCATGATATTGATGCAGTAGATTGGGGGTGGAAGTCAAGAATTAGCATTTAAGCATTCCAGGTGACTATGAAAGCAAATTATTCTCCTCCTCTTCCTCCTCCTTCTCCTCCTTCTTCCTCCTTATTTTTAAAAAAATGTTTATTTATTTTTGAGACAGAGGGAGAGACAGATCATGAGCAAGGGAGGGGCAGAGAGAGGGAGAGAGAGAATCTGAAGCAGGCTCCAGGCTCTGTGCTGTTACCACAGAGCCCGATGCAGGAGTTGAACCCATGAACCATGGGATCATGACCTGAGCTGAAGTCGGACACAACCAACTGAAACACCCAGGCTCCCTGAATCCAAATTATTTTTGACCATACTTGAGGAAGCACTAGCCTAATTCTAAATAAAAGTCTATTCTTCTCACTTTGTGGTTAATGAAAGGGCAACAGGAATAGCAAGTGCTTCATGGAACTATGAAATCTTGTCTTTGACAGTGATTTGCTACATCAGCCATAGGAGCAGAAAGAATGTCTCTCTCTCTCTGTCTCTCTCATACAAAAACATACACATATGTAATCCACAAAACATGCACATGTAGTACTTTTCCATCTGCAGACACTAAGAATATGGATTCTTACACTTTTTGCTTAGTCACACCTCATGAACACAACTATTCAGTAGAAGCTTATGTCTCAAGTTACTGGTACTATAAAGAGTTTAAGCTGAGCATCAAGCCCTCAATTATTCTCCAGCTTTCTTTCCTTGAATCAGTCTTAGTAGGATATTGAGAGCAGACTATATGGTTCTTTTTTTAAAAAATTAATTCATTTACTTTTCTAATCTCTATACTTGTCATGGAGATTGAACTCATGACCCTGAGATCAAGAGTCACGTGCTGTCCCAACTGAGCCAGCTAGGCGGCCTTAATATATGGTTCCTTTAAGGCTGCTATGACAAAATGACAACATATGAAAATTTTTTATGCCTTTTCCCCTAATTGCCGTTCTAACTTACTAAATTTCTTCATTTCATAATTATTTTGTGTTGCATTCCCAAATGCAAAATAATATAGATCTTTTTTGCTTACCTCATTTTTTTTGTAGTATGATTTTTCATTGAGGCATGATTTACATTCAGTAAAATGCACAGTATTTTTTTGTGAAGTTTATTTATTTTGAGAGAGAGCAGCAGCGTGCATGTGTGAGCAAGAGAGGGACAGGGAAGGAGGGAGAGAATCCCAGGCAGGCCCTGCACTGTCAGCTGCAGAGCTTGATGCAGGGCTCTAACTCATGAACGGTGAAATCACGACCTGAGCTGAAACCAAAGTCGGACGTTTAACTGACTGAGCCACCCATGTGCCCCTGCAGGTGTTTTTAAAAGTTTATTTATTTATGTTGAGACAGAGCATGTGTACACATGCACATGAGTTGGGGAGGGGCAGAGAGAGAAGCCTAAGCAGGCTGTGCGCAGACAGCTGGATCGAACTCATGAACTGTGAGAACATGACCTGACCCAAAGTCAAGAGTTGGATGCTTACTGACCGAGCCACCCATGTGCCCCTAAAATGCACATACTTTTAAGTATACAATTCAAATGTGTTTTGACAAATTATGTCTGTGTAACCATCTCTTTAGTTAAGTGTGTAGTTTGTTAAAATAACTACTACAGGCTTTTAAATTGATTTTTACATAAAAATTTTTTCTTAAATCTACCTGAAGAAGAATCTCTAATACAGATATCTTTATAGGGGTGCCTGGGTGGTTCAGTTAATTAAGCATCTCACTTTTGATTTTGGCTCAGATCATGATCTCAGTTTGTGAGATCAAGTCTCAAATCAGGCTCTGCACTGACAGTGTGGAGCCTGCTTGGAATTCTCTCTACCTCTCTCTGCCCCTCCCACACATGCACATGTTCTCTCTCTCTCTCAAAATAAATAAATAAACTTAAAAAAATAGCTTTACATAGCATAGAATTCTAGATCTATTATGAATTATAATATGTACACCTAATTATGCTGATATTTTACTTGAAGTATTTTAAAGTCCATCAAAATCTTTACTGACTTTTTAAAAAACATGAAACTTCTTTTCTAGGTGATAGAATTACCTCTTACAAACCCAGAATTATTCCAGCGTGTGGGAATAATACCTCCAAAAGGCTGTTTGTTATATGGACCACCAGGTTAGTGTTGAATTATGTCTGACCTACTAATAAATGAATGAATGAAGGAATAAAAAAGTAAGGTGAAAATTTAAAGTGAGCTATTACAACCTCCATTCTCTTCATAGTGGGGAAGGTATAGGAGATGTGTGTCTGCTGTTCTCTCAGGTGTGCTTAGTCCTCTTGTGCCTCATAGGATATGCATCTTAACATGCTGTATGATTCTAGTGCATTGGTCCTGTGTGGTTCACAGACCTCTGGCTGTTCCCGAGACACTTTCAAGGAGTCTGCAAGGTCAGACCTTACTTTGATAATACTAAGACATTAGTTGCCATTTTCACAGTGTTTACTTCTGCGCTGATGATGCAAAAACAATGTGGGTAAAATTGCTCATGCCATAGCATGAATCAGTTAAGTCAGTGGCATGAAGTGGTACTAGTAGTCATTGTGTTACTGACTGCTCATACTTGTAGTATGAAACAAAACAAAAATAGGAGTTTTACTTTAAAATGTCCTTATTGAAGCAGTAAAAATTATTTTTATCAAATCCTGATCTTTGAATAATGTTTTGTATCCTATGTGATGAAATGGAAAATCTGTGCAAAGCACTTTTGTTGCGTAACGGATAGAGTAGTTATGTCTAGGAAAAGCACTTGTGCAGTTATGTGAGTTGCCAGCTGAATTAGCTGCTTTTAATGGAATATAATTAAAATATTTTTTTTTTTACTGTTCATTTTTTTTTGAGAGACAGAACAAGCAGAAGTGGGGGAGAGAGGGTGGGAGACACAGAATCTGAAGCAGTCTCCAGGCTCTGAGCTGTCAGCACAGAGCCCGATGTGGGGCTCAAACTCATGAACCATGAGATCATGACCTGAGCCAAAGTCAGACGCTTAACAGACTGAGCCACCCAGGAGCCCCTGGAATATAATTTTTTTTTAATGTTTATTTTTGTGTGAGAGAGGGAGAGAGTGAGAGTGGGGGAAGGGCAGAGATAGAGGGGACAGAGGATATGAAGCAGACTTTACACAGACAACAAAGAGCTTGATGCAGAATTTGAACTCATGTACCAAGATCATGACCCAAGCCCAAGTTGGCCGCTTAACTGACTGAGCCATCCAGGCACCCCTCATGGAATATCATTTTGTCTTTCAAACATGATTTACAGACATTTCTGTCATTGTCAGGCTGGTTATTGGTTATTCAGACTGGTTATTGCTTATCTGGCAAACATTTTTTCAAAAATGAATTTAGTTAGCCTGTTGTGTTAAAACAACTAACACTGTCTGTAACCAGTGAGAAAAAGTTGAGCTTTTTACCAAAATTAGTTTTTGAAAACTTACATCTGACAACTTTCTAATGCTAATACTTAGGAGATGAGATGGGTGATATTCACAAATGTGATTTTTAAATAATTGCATATTAAAAAATGCCAACATGTGGAAGATTTTCATAACTCACTGAACCAATAGTTTCCAAATAAGCAATATTTGATGTTACAATATGCATAGGTAAAAGATCCATTCATTATGCAGGATAGACTAATGGATTATCAGGTAACATAAAAGGCTTCTATTGTAGTGCCTGTAAATAGGGGTTGAGATATTTTTGAATATAGGTATTCAGTATGCTTAGAATTACAAGAGATGTTTTGAATAAAATTTAAAATTTTAATATTGAGAGTAGAAGTGCTTTAGAATTTTAAATGGAAATTCTCTTTAGGATTTAGCATTCATTTTGCAAAATTTACTATCTGAAGGATAACATTCTTAAAAGGCTTTTGAGAATTTGTTTTGCTTTCCATCTATTTAGGACTTCTTTTGTCATTTTAGGTACAGGAAAAACACTTTTGGCAAGAGCTGTTGCTAGCCAGCTGGACTGCAATTTCTTAAAGGTAAAGGAAAGATTCTTTTTGTAGCTATTGAGATTAAATTTTATTTGAATTGTTTTATGTTTACCTTAATGTTTTTTCCTTAATCAGGTTGTATCTAGTTCTATTGTAGACAAGTACATTGGTGAAAGTGCTCGTTTGATCAGAGAAATGTTTAATTATGCCAGGGATCATCAACCATGCATCATTTTTATGGATGAAATAGATGCTATTGGTAAGAATAACACTTTTTAAAATTTATTTTAAACTTTTCTTGAAAGTGTTGGAAAATTTTTAAAAAATCTAAAGGAACTCCTCTTCCTGCCCCCACCAGCTTTACCTCTAATTGTAATTTGTATGAAGTAGCAAAATGAATTGACTCTTACTTTAAATTCTTTTTTTTTTTAATTTTTTTTTAATGTTTTTATTTATTTTTGAAGGAGAGAGAGAGAGAGCATGAGTGGGGGAGGAGCAGAGAGAGAGGGAGACATAGAACTTGAAGCAGGCTCCAGGCTCTAAGCTGTCAGCACAGAGCCCAATGCGGGGCTTGAACTCACGAACTATGAGATGATGACCTGAGCCGAAGTCGGATGCTTAACCGACTGAGCCACCCAGGCACTCCTAAAAAGAATTCTTAAAGAAGTTTAATTTTGACATTGACAAAATGAGACATGTCATACCAAAATCAATTCTAACTTTGTCAGTATGATTTTTACTATTTAATTCTTAATCTTCATGTTTTTAACTCCAGACATTATCATTCTTTTGTTAAATGATGATTGTAGAGGAAGAGAGTAATGCATGATTTTTCATATCATTATTTTAGGTGGTCGTCGGTTTTCTGAGGGTACTTCAGCTGACAGAGAGATTCAGAGAACTTTAATGGAGGTAATACTTGATAAAGGTTTAAAAAGAAGCCTGTATGTATATATGAAAACATGGGTATTGGAAGGGCAAAATATGTACAATTGTTTAAATGAAGAACACACTTAAGTATGAAATTTGAAAATTTGATCTGGAATAAACACATTTCTCTACCACAATCTCTAGTAAGAAAATATCCACCAGAAAATAATAGGGGTATCTACAAAATTCCATTTGATGTACAGCTATGTAATTCCATGTATTTTGAACAGACCAACCATTTAGATGTTTAAATTTTTTTTTAATGTTTATTTACTTTTGAGAGAGAGGAGAGAGTGCGAGCCGGGGAAGGGCAGAGAGAGAGGGAGACACAGAATTCGAAGCAGGCTCCAGGCTCTAAGCTGTCAGCACAGAGCCCAATATGGGGCTTGAACTCATGAACTGAGATCATGAAGTCGGACGCTTAACCAGCTGAGCCACCCAGGTGCCCCAACCATTCAGATACTTAAATTGTATATTGTTCTTCTGATAATTCACATTCTGTGAACACGATCTTGTGCTAGTTTTGTTAAGATGTCTTATGAGTAATGGACATGTTAAAACTGGTGGCAATAAATGAGTTATGAATGAGGCTGCTCTAAAAATCACTAATACTTTCCTCTCTTTATTGCTGAGAATAAGAAGAAACTAAAATAGTTTTGATAATTGAAGAAGATGGATGATGGAATATTAGAACTTACATATAGCCTTTCCCCACTCCAAATTCTGTGAAAGCGATGGCAAGATCCCAAACACATTTTTCAACTTCTACAAAGACAAGCCAGGTAGCATAGGTAATACAGTGCCAAATTCTACCTCAGTAGGAGTATTTGAAAATTGCTTTTTGTAAATTATAATGATCTGCTTAGAATATATACAGTATTTTCAAGTGAGTAATAGAGTCTCTTAGAAACCTTAAATTGAGGTATTTTAAGACAACACAGATGGTAGTCTTATTCAGGTAACTGATGTGTTGTTAGCTAACAGATATTTTGGAAAAGAAATAGACATATTGTTAAGCTAGCTATATTTAAAAAATTTTTTCTTAATGTTTATTCATTTTTGAGACAGACAGAACATGAGCAGAAGGGCAGAGAGAGGGAGACACAGAATTCAAAGCAAGCTCCAGCCTCTGAGCTATCAGCACAGAGCCCAATGTGGGGCTCAAACCCACAAACCACGAGATCATGACCTGAGCCGAAGTCGGATGCTTAACCAATTGAGCCACCCAGACGCCTCATGCTAGCTGTATTTTATTATTTAAAAAAATTTTTTTTAAATGTATGTTTATTTTTGAGAGAGAGAGGGACAGAATGTGAGTGGAGGAGGGATAGAGAGAGGGAGACAGAATCCGAAGCAGGCTCCAGGCTCTTAGTTTTCACCACAGAGCCCAACACAGGGCTTGAACTCATGAGCTGTGAGATCATGACCTGAGCCAAAGCCGGATGTTTAACCGACTGAGTCACCCAGGTGCCCCCATGCTAACTGTATTTTAAAGAGTTTGTTGAATGCAGTTAGGCGTTTCAATATTTATTCAAAAAACCTTTTAGGAATTGAAGTATGTTTAGTGTCTCAGTATTTCTATATATAGTAGAATTATTTAAAAGCTATTTAATAGATTTATTATCAGACTTATAGAAATGTCATTGTATCTGCTTATCTGAATGTAAATTTATGTTTGGCTAACTTAAGACATACGTTAGATTTTATTAATAGTGTTTATTTTTAAAAGGAACTATGAAAACAATTTGAATATTGGAAATTAGATCCACATAGTTTAGTTTTTTAACTCTTGACTAGATGGAAGCCTTCAGATTTATTAAACCTTTTTGATAGCTATAACAAGGTACATAATTAAATAGTCTGTCTTGGAACTATGAGGCTAGAAAACATGCTTTTATAAGAGAAAGAAAAGATGCTCCATCAAATGGTCATTCTGAAGATTGCATACTATCTGTAGACAATATATTTTATGGTATTAGACACATAAAAGTTGTGTATGGTTTAGTTTTTAATGGTTGGGATGTTTTATAAAAGTCTGTCAATGATTTTTGTTTATAAATATATTAGTTACTGAATCAAATGGATGGATTTGATACTCTACATAGAGTTAAAATGATCATGGCTACAAACAGACCGGATACACTGGATCCTGCTTTGCTTCGTCCAGGAAGATTAGATAGAAAAATACGTGAGTTAAAGTTCTTTACCTGCTGTCTGTTCTCTTTGTCTATGCCCATTTCTTTTTCCATATCTCTTTCTCATTCCCTACTTTAAAACACCTGACTGCAAAAGAATTTATTTTAATTTTTTATTTTCAGATATTGATTTACCAAATGAGCAAGCAAGATTAGATATATTGAAAATCCATGCAGGTCCCATTACAAAGCATGGTGAAATAGGTAAGGAAATAACCTATTTTATGTATGTTTACATTTGGTAAATGAAGCAAACTGCTATTGGATATTGCTGGTAATCTACCAAATCTGGTCTTAAATTCAGCAAATGCCTTAAAAACAGCTAATATTTGTTGAGCATCAACTTTATGCTAGGAATTATTCTAAGTGCTGGGGATGTAACAGTGACAAATTCCTGCCATGTAGGCATTCTTGTCAGGAAAGACAAAGTCAGTAAAATATTTGGTATATTAGATGGTTATATGTGCTATGGATAAATATAAAGCAAGAAAAGGGAAATAGGTAATGTGAGGAGCTAGAATGAGTATTTACATTTTTTAAAATGTATGTTTATTTATTTTTAATGTTTATTTATTTGAGAGAGAGAGAGAGACCGAGAGCAGCGTGAGCAGGGGAGGGGCAGTGAGAGAGGGAGAAAGAATCTGAAGCAGGCTTCAGGCTCTGAGCTGTCAGCACAGAGCCTGATGTAGGGCTCAAAGTCACAAGCTGTGAAATGGTGACCTGAACTGAAGTCGAGCACTCAACTGACTGAGCCACCCAGGTGCCCCATAATGTATATTTATTTTTGAGAGAGTGCAAGTGGGGAAGGGGCAGAGTGGGGGTAGGGGGCGGGTACAGGGTCCGAAGCGGGCTCTGCGCTGACAGCAGACAGCCTGATATGGGGCTTGAACCCATGAACTATGAGATCATGACCCGAGCCAAAGTCGGACACTTAACCAACTGAGCTACCCATGCGCCCATGATTATATACATTTATTTATTTATTTTTAACTTTTTAAAAAATTTATTATTGAGAGAGAGACACAGAATGAGCAGGGGAGAGCAGAGAGATGGGGAGACACAGAATTTGAAGCAGGCTCCAGGCTCTGAGCTATCAGCACAGAGCCCCATGCGGGTGTCGAACCCACAAACTATGAGATCATCACCTGAGCTGAAATCAGATGCTTAACTGACTGAGCCACTCAGGGGCCCCTGTATACCTTTTTAAATGGAGGTGGAGAGGAGGAAGCAGAGGAAAGCCTAACCAAGAAAGTGATTTTCAACCAATGACCTAAAAAGGTGAAGGAACTAGGTATAGATATTTAAGGGAAAATCAAGCAGAGGGAACAGCAAGAGGAAGAACTTGAGGCAGGTATATGACTGGAACATTCCAGGAGTAGCAAAGAGGCCAGGGTGTCTGTGGCAGTGTAATCAGGATAGTAGTAGCAAGTGAAATCATAGAAATAATGGGAATCAAATTGCATAGAGCCTTATTGAGGCCATTGTGTAGGAACTTTGGCTTTTATTTTATTTTTGTCATTGGAAGATTGTGAGCAGAGGAATGCTATGATCTTAACGTTTGTTATTTTAACTTTGTAATGTAGAAAATTAGAAATACATAGAAGTGGAGATAAGAGTATAATGAACTTGTAACCCTAGGTACTCATCACCCACCCAGCTTTAATAATTAATAACTTGGCAAATCTTGTTTCATCTGTGATCTCTTCCACCTCTTCTTACCTTCCTTCTGGATTTTTAAAAAGCAAGTCTCAGGCATTATATCATATCATCTGTAAATATTTTATAATTGACTTATGTTAAATAAGATCATTCTGGTTGCACACAGAAGGGCAAAGACAGAAACAAGAGGATAAGTTAGGATATTTGGATAATCCAGGCACAAGATGGTGGTGTGGTCTCAGGTGGTAGCAAAGTCTTACAGTAATGAGATTCTGGACATATTTTGAAAATAGAAGTGACAGGGCTTGCTAATGAATCAGTTATGGGGTGTAAGGTAACAAGAAGAACCAGGAAGACTTAGGTTTTTGACTCGTGCAACTGGAAGGATGGAGTTGTCATCATTTAAAATGGGGGAGACTAGAAAGATTAGGTTTTAAAGGGAGAATAAAGAATTTGATTCTGAATATATTAAATCTGAGATACCAATTAGAGATCGAAATAAAGACGTTGCTTGGTAATTCTATATGCATGGATAGTTTATTGGGATGGTCTATTCTAGAGATATAATTGTGGATAATAACAGCATAAAATTTTTTTTGAAGTCTTGAGATTAGATGAGATTTCTAAGGAAGTAAATGTAGATAGAGAAGATGTTCAAAAACTGAGCTGAGGGGTGCCTGGGTGGCTCAGTTGGTTGAGTGTTTGGCTTTTGCTCAGGTCATGATCTCACGGTTTGTGAGTTCAAGCACCACATCAGGTTGGCTGCTGTCTGCACAGAGCCTGCTTCGGATCCTCTATCCCCTTCTCTCTGCCCCTCCCCTGCTCATGCTCTCTCTCTCTCAAAAATAAACATTAAAAAAAAAAAAAAAAAAACTGAGCTAATTCCAATTTTAAGAAACTGAGATGAAGACCATCAAAGGAGACTGAGAAGGTATAGTCATAGAGGGAAGTTAAACCAGGAGCTGGTGATGTCTTGGAAGATAAATGAAGAAATTGATACAAGGAGGGAGTAATTCCCTGTTAAATGCTGACAGTGAGTCAGATAAAAAGAGTTCTGAGAATGGATCTTTGGATTTACTATGTGGAGGTAATTGGTGACCTTATCAAAGCAATTTGTTTGGAGTGGTGAGAGAGAGAGAGCCTACCTCAAATGAGTTTCAAGGAGATTGTACAGAGAGGCATTGTTTTTAGACATTTGTTTCAAGGAATTCTGCAGCAAAGAGAGAAGAGAAGAAATGTAGCTGTAGTGGAAATGGAGGTGCATGAAAATTTGGGAGAGTTTATTTAAGATGGAAGAATTTACAACACTTTTTTAGTGCTTAATGCAAATCTAGGAGAGAGAGAGAAATTGATAATGCACTTTTCCTTGAAGAGAGGTTGGCCTTGTCTGTGAGCATAGACTTGTCATTTGTGAGGATAGGAGGGAAGGCAGAATAAATAGATACTGATGATGGCAGTATCTGAAATATGGCAGAAACTTATAAAATTTTTCTTCTGAATGCATTTATTTTCTCAGTGAAATAGGAAGCAAGTTCAGAGTGAAGATGGGGAAGTATTGCGAGACATTTGAGGACAGAGAAAAAGTTAAAAAGTAGTTAGCTACAATAGTGAGAGAGTGGACTCTAGGATGGAGGTCAGCAAACCATTGATGTGGGCCAAATTCTATCTGATGCCTCTTTTTGTAAATAAAGTTTTATTGTAACACAACCACTCCCAATTGTTTATATATTGTCTATGACTGGTTTTCCACTGCGTTAGCAGAAATGCATAGTTTTGACAGAGACCGTATGGCCTGCAAAGCCTAAAATATTTACAGAAAATTTGCTGACCCCTGGACTAGGGGATTCTAGTATAATCTATATAAACCAGGCAGCTTTAT
Source organism: Acinonyx jubatus (assembly GCF_027475565.1). Classification (NCBI taxonomy): domain Eukaryota; kingdom Metazoa; phylum Chordata; class Mammalia; order Carnivora; family Felidae; genus Acinonyx; species Acinonyx jubatus. The sequence continues at coordinate 98,362,345 of NC_069386.1, forward strand.
AGACCCTTAGAAGTTAATGGTCCAGAAATAGTTACAAACAGTTGATTATTGCTTCTCACCAACTTTCTCATTGCTTAAGTAAATACAGTTTTGAGCTAGAAAGACTGAGCTTAAATAGGGATGCCAATTTATAGGTTTCTTCAATACTGAGCTCTTGCTAGGTGCCAGATACTATGCTAACCTTGGGAATCCCTGCTCTCAGGAAGGTTATATGAACTTGAACCTGAGGGAAAATTAATTAATGAGTATCTAATCTCAAAAAGAGACTGACCTACTCTAGATTGCCTGGCAAAGGGTGTCTCATCAGAATTACATTGTAGTAGCTCATGCTGTCTCTTATTTCTGTCCTTATTCTATATCAAGTCCACAACTGCTGTTCCAAACCAACAGCTCTTGATTTCAAGTCTGTCATGTGGTTAAGAAGATCACTTAACCATTACTATTACCATAGATCTGATACCTCACCACTTGGAGCTTGCACAGACACCAGAAAAGCTAGCCATTTAAAATGGTTATATAAAAATATATGAGGGGCGCCTGGGTGGCTCACTTGGTTAGGCATCTGATTTCAGCTCAGGTTATGATCTCGTGGTTTATGGGTTCAAGCCCCACGTCAGGCTCTGTGCTGACAGCTGAGAGCCTGGAGCCTGCTTCGGATTCTGTGTCTCCTTCTCTCTCTGCCCCTCCCCTACTTGTGCTCTGTCTCTCTCTCTCTCTCTCTCTCTCTCTCAAAAATAAATAAACATTAAAAAATGTTTTTTAAATATGATAAAAATGTGAAAATTATTTCTGATATTTGTTTCTGGTATATTTTATATTAATGTGACTAAATTCCATTGTGGTTACAGTTGATTTTGATATCTTAGGTTTATTCAAATTAAAGATTTGGTTATAGTTTTTTTTTAATTTTATGTTAATTTTTATTATTTATTTTTTGAGAAAGAGAGAGAGAGCAAGCAGAGGAGGGGCAGAGAGAGAGGGAGACACAGAATCCAAAGCAAGCTCCAAGTTCTGAGCTGTCAGCACAGAGCCCAGTGTGGGGCTCTGACTCACGAACCATGAGATCATGATCTGGGTCAGAGTCAGACACTTAACTGACTGAGCCACCCAGGTGCCCTGGTTGCAGTTTTTATAAGATTCCTGGCTTGACAGATATCTTAAGTTCACATGGCATAATTGTTTCATTGCATAGAAACAGGTTAAGATGCTTTCAGATCTTGATGCTATTTCTTGGTTTTAAAATGTCAAAAGCATGTTTATTTCTGCTTGGTGCTAGTTTACTTCATAGAAGTATAAGTTTTGGTAGTTAATATTGTGGAGGACTTGCTAAATATTTTGGAGGAATGTCAAGAGAGATGATGCCTAGCTGGTCAAATTCAAAGCAAGGTCTGCAGTTAAATTTTCTATATAGGCATAAATCAAGAAAAAGGCTAAATTTTTTTAAAACTAATTTCCAGCATTTTTTCCTAAACAGATTATGAAGCAATTGTGAAGCTTTCAGATGGCTTTAATGGAGCAGACCTGAGAAATGTTTGTACTGAAGCAGGTATGTGTTTAAAGTACAGTTTTTATTATTGATGTTGATTTATTTAATTTGATAAAAATGTGTTTGGATTTGTCCAAAAGAAGAGCCTGGGCTTTGTGAGGATTTAGGTACTTGTTTTTTTGCAGGGGGTGAGGGAGGGGGAACTGATTCCAGGAAGCAGGAGAGAACAGGAAAGTGCAATGGAAAGAGGGAAAGCTATTGTAAGGGTGCATCATTGGACGTAGCTGCTATAGACAGGTGGGATTTGATTTGATGACATCTCAGACAAACATACAGAATGGCTGATCTATGGGAGACTGGAGCATTTATTTACCAGCTGTCATCCCCCACTGGATGATAATTTACCCTTGGGGATGTTAACTCCTTTATACTTCTAGATGCCTTAGACCAGAATGTGGAAAGACTTGCATGTGATAGCATACTGGCCCCCTGAAGTAAGTCTGAGACTGTACAGAAGTGTCTGCCACAACTGTGGCTGAAATTAGACTGTGCTATCACCAGAAGTATTTGCTGCAAAGTGGATAACTTGTTTTCCGATACTAGTCTTAGCAATAAGCGTTGTAAGATTCATTTATGAATTTTGTGATCATGCAACTTGTGTAAAATGTAATAGTTTTTTTAATACAGATTTCTCTATGGATTGTGTGATCCTGTTTTTAAAAATTTTATTTCTGGTACCAGGTGGCATTAAAACCATACATAGAGCCATTTAGTCTTTGTCCTCCACACAGAATCTTAAAATTAAAAAAATTAATTTTTACCCTAGTTTTTATAGTTACTGACTTTCCTAGGTTGCGGGTGAACAGTTTTTTGTTTTTTTTTTTTTAAGTATTACAATATGTCATTTCCTCTTGTTTTCATATCACCTTTAGCATTTCTTATAAATTTAACAGTTTAAAGAGGCTGCTCAGATACGGCTTCTCCACAGCAGTATCTTAATGGGTATATGGTGACTCAGTACCTGGATCAAATATCTGCAGGTTTAGAAACTCAGTACAGATCAGAGTAAATCATGCTCACAAAGACCTCCTAATAAACAAAACACATTAAGTGGTAAACTTGGATGTAGCTTGAACTACTTAGAATAATTTATGACAGTGTCTTTCCAAAATCTACACTGGACCAAATTATTAGAATATTGCTTTGATGAAATTGGAATCTAAACAAAAGCAATGTCATAATCCTAAAGGTTCATACCATCAAATTATATTTGTTTTTTGCTTTTTTTTTTTTTTTTCAGTTTTGTCAACAAATAATTGACATATATCACTGCATAAGTTTAGGTTGTACAGCATGATGGTTTGGTTTACGTATATTATGCAATGATTTCCACAATAAGTTCAGCTAACATTTATCTTCTCATAAAGATTCAGTTAGAAAAAAGGGAAAATATTTTCTCCTGTGATAAGAACTCTTAGGATTTACTCTCTTAACTTTCTTATATATCATATAGCAATGTTAGCTATAGTCCTTATGTTGTACATTACATCCTTAGTACTTACTTATCTTACAACTAGAAATTTGTATACTTCACATATTGTAAAAACATTTTAGGCTGGGGTGCCTGGCTGACTGAGTTGGTAGAACATGTGATTGTTGACTTCAGGGTGGTAAGTTCAAGCCCCATGTTGGGCGTAGAGCTTACTTAAAACAAAACAAAACAAAAAAATGATTTTAGCTATTTCCAGTAAGGAGCTATAACTTTGGTATAGATTACAATCTTAGCTTTTTAAATGGCCTGGGGTGTTCATATTTGGAGACACTAAAATTCTTTGGTTTTCTTATTATCAGACTTTAAGCCTTTTTTGTTAACATCTTTCTGCAATGTAAAATAAACTTGATTCAGTTATAGTTGTCTTTTCCATTCACATCCTGAGACTAGCCTTTTTGGATTGGAATGTAACTCAGGTTCAGCCATTCACTAAATAATGGTTTGGAAACAGTCATATGCACAAAGTTTGGAAAAATAAGTAGCCTTCAAAACAGGTTTTATTTTATTATTTTATTTTATTTTGTTTTATTTTTATTTATATTTTATTTTTATTTTATTTCATTTTAAAGTTTATTTATTTATTTTGAGAGACACAGAGAGAGCTGGGGAGGGCAGAGAGAGGGGAAGGGAGGGAGAGAGAGAATCCCAAACAGCCTTCGCACTGTCAGCACAGAGCCCAAGCCCAATGCAGGGGTCAATCCCATGAACCGTGAGATCATAACCTGAGCCAAAATCAAGAGTCGGACACTTAACCAACTGAGCCACCCAGGCACCTCCAAAACAGGTTTTAAAAAACTTCAATATTAAAAACTAGAAATTTCCATTCACCTGATTTCTGAGTACAACATACAATGGCTATTTCCAAGACTAGGTAGGTAGAAATCTTGGAAGATAGAAAATAACCCTTGAAATCTTCTATTGCACTCATTTTACATAAATGAAAATGTAAGCAGATCTTCGATGAAAATATTAGTACATAGTGATAACTTACCAGCTTTAGCTTATCATGAAATTGGGATTGTCTCAAAATCTTGGACCCATATCCATGTCAAGTAGTATTTGACAAGTAACTTATCATTAACTTGAAAAAGTTGAATTGTGATACTTGAGTGTGAAATTCATATAAAATATCAATTTGTACATAAAAAAGGTAAATTTTTATTATGTGATTATTGTCACTGATTTTTGATAAAGCCCAGTGTTGACTTTGTTTAATTCCTATTCTTTAAGCTTTTGATTATTAAGAAGGAAAGGCTATCAAAATTACTGAAGGTGTTTTGTGTTTTCCCACATTATACACGTGTTCCCTCCTTCCAGGCAATTGTTGTCTGTAGAGTTAAGAAACCACTGCTTAAGATGTGTATGTTTTATTGATAGTAGGGCTTTATTTTGCTTTTTCAGAATGTCATTAGATACAGGGACTGTGTGAGTTAGATTTTAAATATCCAGATAGTTTTCTCATTGTTGTATTGCTTTTGGTTTGGAAAATAATACTCAATATAGCTAAGCAAATTAATTGAACAATGATGGTTGTTTTTAATAAATTAGAACTATTGGCTCAGAAGTAGTAAATCTACGGGCAACTGGCTGGCTCAGTCAATGGAGTGTGTGACTCGATCTTGGGGTCATGAGTTCAAGCCCCGTAATGAGGTAGTGTTTACTTCCAAAATAAATTTAGGCTCCTTCACATTTACTCCACAGAATTAAATTACTTAATTTTCCTAAAAAAAATTTTTTTTATTGTTTTTTATTGAGATAACAATTGTCAAATAATACTAGTTTCAGATGTACAACATAATTATTTGATGTATTGTAAATGATCACTACAATAAATCTAGTTAATATCTATCACCACATATAGTAAACAAGGTATTTTTTTCTTTGATGAGAACTTTTAAGATCTACTCTCAGCAATTTCAAATATAGACTACAGTATTAAGTGTAGTCACCATGCTGTATATTGCATCCTCAGGATTTATTTTATCCTTAGAAGTTTGTGCCTTTTGACTACCTTCACCGATTTCGCCCACTCCCTCTTAGTTTTCTTACAATAAATTATTTACATGTTATATATAGCAGTCATGTTGTTCTGTTCTCCACAGGTATGTTTGCAATTCGTGCTGATCATGATTTTGTAGTACAGGAAGACTTCATGAAAGCAGTCCGAAAAGTGGCTGATTCTAAGAAGCTAGAGTCTAAATTGGACTACAAACCTGTGTAATTTACTGGAAGGTTTTTGATGACTGCATGACAGATCCTGGCTTAATGTAAAAATAAAGTTAAGGAAAATAATGTATGTATTGGCAATGATCTCATTAAAAGCATATGAATAAAAATATGTATGGATAACACTGTAAAAATTAGTAATTGAGTAATTCTACTTTTAAGATTGGTACAGAAGAAATTTGTATGTTTGTTAATATTGCATTTATTGCAGCAAAAGTTATGAGTATGTTGAAGCTTTTCGTATTTGCTGTGTGACCATTTTGTAAAACATTGAAAGTAGTTTGAAATCGTAGTACGAGAGCATTTCTTATGACTTATTTTATATCATTTGTTTTCCTCATCCTAAAAAGTTGAATAAAATCTGTTTTAGTTCTCCTACATATATTTTTGTCTTTTTAAAGATTACATTTATGATGGTCCTTTTAGTAAATTATTTAATAATCAAAATGAATTCTATTTAGATTACAGGCTTTTGAATTTTAAAACCGTACACACACTCAGTGTTCCTAACAGCGTCTTGTTATATAAAGTGTAGATGTGTATATCTATGTTGATAATGGAAGGTCTTTATTCACTCTTCACCTATGATTAGACTGTATGATAGCTAATTGAAATAGTACATGCATGTCCGTAACCATTTTTTAGATTAAAAGTAATATTTGCTAACAAATGTGACTTGGTTTTCTTGATTTATGTGAGATGATAGTTCCCTTTTCAGAATATTAAGGTGTGGACCCTCTTCCCAGAAAAAGTCAGATGTACATACACACACTTTTGCATACACTAAAATTTAAGGAGATTTATTATTTCCCAAACTCACCCATTGGCTCCGTAGGTATCTATGGATACTAAGCTAAGAGTGTTTGATGTAGGGGATGTTGATGTCAGAAATGTTCAAAGCTGAAGTTCTGTTACCTACACACAATTCTTCTATCATGTGGACTTAAAGCTTTAACAGATTAAAATAGGAAATTGTTGGCGTCACCTGAGATTATTTTATTAAAGGTGCTGTTTAAACAAAAACAACTTGACTTCACTTTTCATAAACACTAAAGAATGTGTGATATATGACTTGGATAATTATACAATCATTTTTCAAATTAAAAAGTTACTTGCAGAGTATTGTATGTCTTTTTATAACTTTAAAAGGTAGAGAATAGTTTACATAGTGATAGAGAAAATGGAGCACTCAAACTAGCCATCTAATACTCAAGTTATTGAATGGTTCTATATATGTTGGTAGTGTGTTTCATAAATATGACAATATAAAAATAATATGTTTGTCAAGGGCGTGTAGGTCAAATATGTGATTCTTTTAACCTTATTCATTGTAATTTGCAATTTAATGACTTTCTTGCCTTTTTACTTTGGTTTATTTTTTGGTTATAAGAATCAGTTTGGTTTACAAATCTTGAAAGTTTAAGTATGGATTCTTCCGCTTCTAAGTTTGATATTCCTCGTGTTTAAATTAAATGGAGAACAGTATCTCCCTAGGCCCAGAGAAAGTATATACCTCACTTCTATTAACAATATAGTATTAACAGACTCAAACTCCTTTTTAAGATGAAAGCCATGTATTTTATTAATATATTTATATTATATATAATTATAATTAATATTTCAACATAAACTTAGCATTAAAGGGAGAGACCTTCAGTATGATGTGTAATTTACTGAGTGAGCTATCGGTTGTTTCTATTCCTTAGGATTTTCTATATGCCTTTGTTTCTTGAGATTTTTGTCATAGTCCCAAGTATTCTTGAAAGTCCACCATTTCAATTTGCTTAAAAACCAAGGGTGTTTCATTTTTTGTGTAGCATAACACAGTTTTAAGATGAACTCTTCATTTATTACTCTTTCGGTTATAACCTCACCACAGATTAAGCAGGATTCTGAGGGGAGAAAATACAGTTTTCCTTTCGGATGCCAGTCTCTGGTGGCTAGGATGTTTGCCGGTTCCTAAACTACAGATTTGCGTCCTCTCTGGGAAAGGTTAGAGCTGGTGCGGTTGGTCCCACTGCCTTTCCCAGGACCTTCAGTCGTGGCCCCCTCCTGCCGCAGCCCCACCTCCTCCACACCCGGTGAGCTTCGGGCGGTGAGCTTCGGCCGTTGCTCCTCCGAGGCCCCGCCCCCCGCGTCTGCGCTCTGGCGAAGGGGCGGGGCAGCGGCGCGCTGACACCTGGCGGCCGCGGGGGGCGGGCCGAAGGCAAGCGTGGGCTGGGATTGGCTGGGATAGCGAGGGGTGGGGAGGGGGGGAAAGGAGGGGAGACGGTTGTAGGGCTCTTGCTAGTGCCCGAGCCTGTGCGGCCTGAGGGGCGCGGAGACTCAGGGGGAGGGAGGCGGCAGCAGCATGGCGGCGGGGTATGAGCCGCCCAACCCTCCTCTTCCCCGCTGTCGCCGCCGTCGCCGCCGGAGTCGCTGGGACCCTTTAGTCTGCGTGTGTTAGTTGTAAGCCCGCTGCCCGCCCGTCAGCCCTCTGGCCCACCCGCCCTCCTCCCTATCTCTGTCAGTGGCAGCCCGAGGGTCGGGCGGGCCGGATAAAACTCCCTCTCCCACCCCGCCCACAAGCCTCGGGGCCCGGACCATGGAGGACGTGAAGCTGGAGTTCCCCTCGCTCCCGCAGTGCAAAGAAGACGCCGAGGTGAGTTTGTCCAGTGACGGCCACGCACAGGCCTTCCCGTGCGGCTCTTCGGCCGCGGGGCGACCCCAGGCCCCAACCGTCGAAGTCCCCAAGCTCCACTGGAGCCCTGTTGCCTCCTGAGAATGTCCTGGGACCTTGGGGAGAAGCGTCACTCACCGAATTCCTTTGACCCTCCTGAGACCCCGGCGGAGGGGCTGCTGGGTCTATTCTGCTTAATTAAATGGGAAGGGCAAAATTAGTCCTTTCTCCCCCAGGCTCGGCGTTGAGGACTGACTTTGAGTAAGGTTCCCCTTTTTATTGCCAAGGCAGTACGAGGGTAATGTTTTAAATTTCAGTTTGAGGGATATATTTGGTGTCATTCGCATGTGGGACACATGGTCCCACATGTGAGATAGATCTGGGGCCTGAGCTTTCGGAGTGCGCCTTCAAAAAGTTTTCCAAAGTAGTTGTTTTGTTTTGTTTTTTGGTATTTTGGGGGGAAAGCCGTGACCCGCAGAATAAAATGTCACAAAGCTAGCTCATTTCAATCTAAAAACTTCAATTATGAAACTTGCCCTTTGGAGGGGAGTTGTTACTGAGAATGAAATTGTTTTTAAACTGTCCTCCTGATTTCTGATTTGGGCTTCTTTTTACTCCACCTTATATATTCTTTGACCAGCGTTTGTATTGAGTTTTTTCCCCATCTATTGCTAGTTTAAAATACTTTGTGATGTTGCAGACTTCTAAATTAGAATTTTCTGAAGACTAAATTAGTAAAAAAGACAAGGATACTCAGTTATGCCCTAGTAGGATCAAGATAGAAATTAAAATTTCTAGGTCTAATATCTTAAAAATAATTGGAAAGTAAAACTTTTTAAGAAACCATTCAGTTTATACCAAATATTCATTTTTTTTGAGTATCTTCATTTGGGGTTCACATATGGAGGGATCCTTTGCTTGTGGTAGTAGTCTTTCAGAAATTCATATTTTAAGAGTAGACTCTTAAAAAAAAAAAAAGGAAAAAAAGGAAAAAAAAAGTTGAATTTAGGTTAGTCAAAAATGAATTTACACTTTTTTATTTGTTTAATATGGAATAATGTGAATGAGGAATATGCTTTTTGTCCTTAAAAATGATTCAGTGATTTCATCCTGAAAGCAACCGTAGAAATAATGTAGAACATTCTCTCTTTTCAGGTGAAGAGAGTGTAGTTTACTGAGAATAAGTGATATGCCAAGGTAACAGTAGCATAAGACACAGTTGAGAACCTTGGTCTCTTGGTTCCTAATTCATTGTTTTTAATACACCTCAATTTTTCCCTGCTCTAATCTTAAAAATTCTAATTTAAAATGTTTGCAGACTTGGGGCACCTGGGTGGCTCAGTCGGTTAGGCATCCAACTTCGGCTCGGGTCATGATCTCACGGTCCGTGAGTTCGAGCCCCGCGTCGGGCTCTCTGCTGACAGCTCAGAGCCTGGAGCCTGTTTCAGATTCTGTGTCTCCCTCTCTCTGACCCTCCCCCCGTTCATGCTGTCTCTCCCTGTCTCAAAAATAAAGAAACATTAAAAAAAAAAAATTAAATGTTTGCAGACTTGAACTTAATCTTTTATTGTGTATATAATATGCCTTATCCCTGTAAAAATGATAAAGTCTTAATGGGAATATAGCTTTCTTTCCTGTGTAAGGACAGAAGTAATGCTTAAAGCCCAGTAGATAATGATGCAAATGTTATTTACTGAAAGCCAGTTCATTCCTTTTTACATAGCATTGGATGTTTGTTTCCTTTTGGTTGCAAGTGACAAAAACCAGCTCAGACTAGCTGAAGCAAAAAGAAATGTAGTTAAATCCAGAAAGGTGGGATGCAGCTGGTCTCAGGGACTTCCTAGACAGTATTATGATGCATCAGAACTGCCTCAGCCCCTTATCAGTGCTTGTCTCTACTTTCAGCATTTCTGCCTTTACTCTGGCTTCTCCGCAAATACGGACTTTGACTGTCAGCTGTTCAAGGTCATACCCTTACCGAGCTTACACATTGAAGAACAACAATATGTCTAAGCTTCAGTATTTGAAGTCTAGAGGATTGGCCTAACCTAGGTCATGTGCCCATCCTTTGGATTAGTCCCTATAGCCAGAATGGAGAAAATATAATGAGGAGCCCAGTATATGACCTAGAATTTACCCACTTGTGGCCAGGGGAGTGAAGTTTGTCATTGGTAGCCCTCCCACCAAAATCATAGGGGCATTTCCACAGGAGATGGAAGGTGCTTTCTGGGCAGACAGAACTAGAAATAACCATTAAATAGGGAATATAGTTACTCATGATAAACTAATAAAGCAGTGTTAATTTTGTAATTTGTCATGAAATATGTAAAGTATCAAATGGTCTTATGTGGTTATGATGACCAGCCAATAAGAGTGTTCTTCCACCTAGGAAGCATTTCATTGAAACCTAAATTACAGACCAAATGTTGCTTTAGTAAACATGGAATTCAAGTAGAGATTTTTATGCATGCACTTAATGATTGATGTGATCAAGCCATGACAGCTTGATGATCCTATCATCTCTGTAAGAATATTACTTCCTTGTTTCTTGAAACACTGGTCAAGGCATTCTTTTAGGACAATTCTAGCAAAAATTTAGCTGTGTTCAGATTGATTTGGAAACAGATTGTCACTCCTTTGTTTACAACTTGGCTGTGATTTCCCATTGTTTTGAGGATGAAGTTCAAACCCTTAACTTTAAAAAAAATTTTTTTTAATGTTTATTTATTTTAGAGAGAGCACCAGAAGGGAAGGGGCAGAGAAAGAGGGGGGGCAGAAGATCCAAACTGCGCTCCACGCTGACAGTAGAGAGCCCAATGTGGGGCTTGAACTCAGGAACTGTGAGATCATGACCCGAGCTGAAGTTGGAGGCTTAACTGACTGAGCCACCCAGGTGCCCAACCCTTAATTTACATCTGCAAGGTTGTGTATGATCTGGCATCTGCCCCCTTTTTTTTTTTTTTGAGTTTGTTTATTTATTTTGAGAGAGAGCACCAGTGAGGGAAGGGCAGAGAGCAGCGAAGGAGAGAGAAAGAATCCCAAGCAGGCTCCAGAGAGCGAGGGAGAAAAAGAATTCAAGCAGGCTCTGTGCTATCAGTGCAGAGCCCTATGTGGGGCTCAATCTCAAGAACTGTGAGAACACAACCTGAGCTGGGAGCTTAACCTGCTGAGCCATCCAAGTGCCCGCTACCTACCTTTCTAACCTTATAATGAGCTACTCTTCCTCTTGTTCCCTTCTCTGTTTGCCCTAGCCATGTTCATCTTCTCTCAGTTCTTGGGATGTTTTAGGCCCCACCCCCACTCTAGGACCTTTACATTTGCTATTATCCCCTGCTCTGGCTGCCAACACTATACTTGCCCTCACCTAATTAACTATTTGCTCTTCGATTAGATCTCAATTTAGGTAACATTTTTTCAGAAAGGCGTTCCCTGATAACTCCTCCTGTTCACAGCACCCCCCCCCCAATAGTTTAATCGTGCAGGTACACAATTCTCTGTAGCACTTGGTATTTTTATACCTTCCTTGTAACAGATATCATACTGATGGTTTTCCTTAATGTCTATTCTCCATATAGACTGAAAGTTTCCTAAGGGAGTTTATTCACCAAAATGTTCTTGCCTTAGTCCCCACTGTTTCTTGCACTTATCACAATGTCTGGTATATACCATAAGCTTAACAAATGTTGAATTAATATAAGAATCTTAGTTGGTTTTGATAGTAGAGTCTTGTGACAAGATTACAGTAGTTTTTTTTTTAGATGTGAAGAAGAGAGCAGCTTACACTACCAATTTTTAAATTAAAAAAAAATTTTTTTTACATTTATTTATTTTTGAGAGATAGAGCACAAGTGGAGGAGGGGCAGAGAGAGAAGGAGACACAGAATTGGAAGCAGGCTCCAGGCTCTGAGCTGTCAGCACAGAGCCCGACGTGGGGCTCGAACCCACAAACCATGAGATCGTGACCTGAGCCAAAGTCGGACACTCAACCGACTGAGCCACCCAGGCACCCCGCACTACCAATTTTTAAATAAATTAGTTGCATAGTTAGGGCTGTTGGTTTTATAATTCAATAATTGTTTTCTTTTCAGATAGAAAGTGTTATTTATTTCAGTTGCAATTTGGCAACTTAAATGTTATTCTTTCTGTTTTCTCTTTTGACTCCCATAGTACAGAATAAAAAATAGGAATTGCTTAATATTTCTGACTGAAGATCCTTTAAATTTAGAATGTTGCTGTTTAAACCTGACTATAGAGTAGAATTACTCAAGGGGCTTTTAAAAAATAACCATTCCTGGGCCCTATCATCACCTTCTCTGATTTAACTGATCTGAGATGGAACCAGATAATTCTAATGGCAGCTAGGTTTATGAGTAACTGACTTAAAATCATCTTACTTGAATGCCCTTCTACCTCTCTATATCCCTTCAATATTTATTTATTTGTTTGTTTATTTATGAGTGCACCTGCATTTATAATCTATTTTGGTATTTTTTTTAATGTTTTTATTTATTTTTGAGACAGAGAGAGACCGAGCATGAGCAGGGGAGGGGCAGAGAGAGAAGGAGACACAGAATCTGAAGCAGGCTCCAGGCTCTGAGCTGTCAGCACAGAGCCTGACGCGGGGATCAAACTCACAGACTGTGAGATCGTGACCTGAGCTGAAGTTGGACGCTTAACCGACTGAGTCACCTAGGCACCCCAATCTATTTTGGTATTTTTAAAGATTTTTTTAAATGTTTATTTTAGAGAGAAAGAGAGACAGAGCGTGAGTGGGGGAGGGGCAGAGAGAGAGGGAGACACAGAATCCAAAGCAGATTCCAGGCTCTGAGTTGTTAGTACAGAGCCTGACGCAGGGCTCGGACCCACAAACCGTGAGATCGTGACCTGAGCCAAAGTTGGACGCTTAACCGACTGAGCCACCCAGGTGCCCTTGTTTGGTATTTCTAAATGTTCTAGGTTTTAGCCAGCCTGATACATGTGCTGATAAGAATTAAGTTTTTATTTTATCTAATGGTTACAGTCTGTATCCTTTGCTGAGTTTATTTACTTACTTATTGATCTTTGAACATTTTTATAACATTTCCTATTCCCAAAGTTCAATTTCTATCCCATCAATGCAATTGTATAGCTCATGTAACTGCATTTGTATGAGAAGGAAGGAGAGAACCTGAAAGATGTTTTAATATGCCGTACCTTCTAGGTCATATTGATGATTGAAGGATTTTCACTTGTGAATTAATTTTCACCAGAAGCATGATATATATCACAATTAGGGGTATTTTGGTTTAGCTGGGTTGCTTTGGTTTGAAAAATATAGTTGGATTGCTTGACTAATCATCTGTGTTTGGGAAACCAATTCTACTAATTAACTATAGTAGTAATTCATAATAGATCATTGGGAATTTGCCCTATTACTACTGCCATATCTAAAAGATGGATTTTAGCAGCAGTGTGGGCAGGCTGAGATTAAGATTGAGTGTAATATAGGTTTGGTTGTAATATAAGATATGGTTGTTAGAAACATGTTCAGACAGATGGATGTCTGGTAGAACAAGACAGTGAGCATGAATGACTTAAAATCTTGGTCTAGTCTGCTAGAGGCATAGGCAGAATTGGTAGACAAGGCAGGATTAAGATTTGTTTTGCAGAGTAATAATCAGGACTAGGTAAACAAAGATGATAGGCGCTTGAGATCAAAATCTAATGCTAACACTAGGAATAGTTAATGACATTTTCTGTGAGAGAAAGCCTTTTAGATTTCAAAGGATCCATACCTATTACAGCAAGTCTGATGGTCACAAAAGTAGGCTATGTGCTTATTTGTTAGGCGTATAGGAATAATTTTTCATTCTCTCCTGCTATACAACTTGTTTTTTACTCCTGTAATGTCTTCCTTATATAAATATAGCATACGTGTTCCATTGTATACAACCTTTTGGAAGTTCAGAATTTCTTTGAAGCCTCCTGATTCACTTAAAACTTCAGGTAAATTTTGCACTCTGTCCCATATGGTCATGTTTGTTTTAGTATAAAAATATTTTAAAGTAATGGCCAGTGAAGACACTTTTTCTCCAAAAAAAAAAAAATTTCTTGGTAAAATTGATAAGTTCTAGAAGGAAGCACATTTATCCTGTGTCTTTGAGTGCCTTCTGACATATTTATTGCCAGATATTCCCTGGAATATGTTCTCCTGTTTTTCTTTTTTCATGCATAATTTTTAGAGATTTCATTTGAGGTAAACTCAAAAGTACACATTTCTTTAATCACTTTTCTTCTTTCTGGCAGCTCTGACAGGTTTCTTCAGGAAGATAAGGCTGTCAGACTAATCAAGAATCTTTTTTCTTTTTTTTAAGAAACGGGAAAAAAGAAAGATCCATAGAATCTAGTGCCATATATCTCCAAAATGCCTGTCATGTACTTATTCTGTGGCAGGCACTATGCTCAGTGTTAGGGGTACCATGATGAAAATGACAGGCTTTGGCCTAAGTTCTTTAAAAACTTTTAAATATAAAAGGTTATAACGTATTGGTAAGTTAAAGAAGCACATGAACATTCATGTGTTCAATGTACAAATTGATTACATTTCGCCCTCTCTTGGCTTGGAAATTATATACTTTATTTCTGTTAATCCCTATTTTAATAATATAATCATTTTATGTAGTCAATATTTGTTTGATTACTGTTTGCTATATAGTTCCTTCTTACATTGAGAGGCTGTTGGGTGTCAGTTTTTCTGGAGTCAGACTGCTTTAACTCAGTTACTTAGGCTCTGTACCTAAAGTAGAAATGAAAGATAGAGAAAACAATACCATTTCAAAAATATGTTTTGGAAATTCCTTTAATAGGAGTCTACTGGTAGTAAACTCTCTGTTGTTGTTTGAATGGAATCAATCTTATATCTCACTCTTGTTCTTGAAAGATGATTTTCTGAGCATATATTCTAGGTTCGCCATTATTTATTTCACTACTTTGAATGCATTATTCTTCATTCTTATTCTTGCAGTTGAGAAGTCAAGGACAGTCTAATTGTCTTTCTTTTGTATTTAATATCTTGGTTTTGTTGCATGCTCTCTTAAGTAGGAGTAAGAATTTATACTGAGTGTAATGCACAAATATTAAGTCCACAATTCAGTAATTTTTATTAAATATATACACCAGTGTAATCCTACTCTTATCAAGATATATACCAGTTCTATTAGTGTAGAAAGTTATTTCATGTTCATTTCCAGGCAATCCCTACCCTGCTCCACAATAGGCATTGAATAATATGATTTCTGTAACCATAGTTTAGTTTTATCTGTTCTTGAACTTTAAATAGAATCATGTAAAGTAGACTCTTTTGTTTATGGCTTTTTTAATTTAACATAATATGTGTGAAATTCACCTATGTTGTACTTATGGGTAGTAGATTTTTTATTGCTGAATATTATTTCATTGTATGAATATACAGTAGACATTTGGGTTTTTTGGAGTTGATGAATAAAGGTGCTTTAAATAGTCTTGTGTAAGTCTTTTTGTGGACATACGTTTTTATTTCTCTGTTAAATCCTAGGAGTGGAATTGCTAGATTATATAGGGTAGCTGTATGTTTATCATTTCATTTTACACTCCAGTTAGCAATGTTGAGACTCCTAGTTGCTCCACATCATCACTAACATTTGGTGTTGTGTTTTTAACTTTAGCCATTAGTGGTTGTGTAGTGGTATCTTGTGTTTTTAATTTGAATTTCCCTAATGACCAGTGATGTTGAGCACCTTTGCATGTGCTGTTGGCCATTTATATACCTTCCATGGTGGGATGTCTGTTAGTTCTTTTCCCATGTAAAAAATTGGGTTGTCACTTTATTGTTGATGCATATTTATGTATTTTGGATATACGTCTTTTGTTGGGTATATAAATTACAAGTATTTTCTTTCAGTTTGTGGCTTGCTTTTTTGTTCTGTTAGCAGTGTATTTCATTGAGCAGAAGTTTTTAATTTTCATGAAAGCGAATTTATCAAAATTTTTTTCCTTTATGCTTAGTACCTTTTGTGCCCTCTTTAAGACATCTTTGCTTTTCCCAAGGTTGCAAAGATATTGTTTTCTCCTAGAAGTTTTATCATTTTTGCATTTATATATATTTATACACATACACCTTTTTTCCCCCATTTATTCAACAAATATGTATTGAGTGCCTACTGTGTGCCAGGCACTGTCATCAAATGTTGGGAATACATACAACAGTGAAGACAAGATGTTTGTATGTGAGGAGGGTTTAGAGTGGGGGGTGATGAGGGGTCAAGATCAAGATTTATTTTCTAGATATTTGTCTAATTGTTCCCACACCATTTGTTGAAAGATTTTTTTTTTTTCTACATTGAAATGCCTTGTTATCTTTCAGGAAAATTGAGTGCATATATGAAGGTCTTTTGGACTCTGTTCTTTTCCATTTCTCTCTTTGCTTTTAGTGTGGAAAAAGAATTTCTTCTCTTTATGTGTGGTGTGCTCTATTTAACTTTGTATTTCTTTCCTTTATCTTGCTTGGGAATTGTTGAGCTACTTATTTCTGGGGTGTGGTGTCTTTAACCAGTTTTGGAAAATTCTTATTAATATCTTGTGTAATATTATCTCTCCTTTATTTTCTCTCCCTTCTGGAACTTAGATTTTATGGAAGTTAGACTTCTTAATTCAATCTTAATAAGTCTATTAACTGATCATATTTTCCAACACTGAATTTAGATCATTTTTTCAATTCTATTTTCCAGTACACAAGTTCTCTCTTTGTCTACTGTTTAGTCTATCCACTGATTTTATTTATTTATTTATTTATTTATTTAATGTTTTATTTTTATTTTTGAGGGAGAGAGGGACAGAGCACGAGTGGGGGAGTGGCAGAGAGGAGACAGAATCCAAAGTAGGCTCCAGGCTCTGAGCTGTTAGCACAGAGCCCCACGTGGGGCTCAAATCCATAAACCCTGAGCTATGACCTGAGCCGAAGTCTGCTGCTTAAACCAGTATTTTCCTCCTCTTAAAATTTGATTCTTAATTGTGAGCTCATTGGAATTCATCTCTGTGAATTATTTCTGATCTAGGTTTAGGGTATGCTTCTCCAGAGAGAAAATGCATTTGTTTTTTCCAAGAACCCATGGACATGATCTACCCAGGACCACTTGACATTCAATTTTCACTTGACCTAACAAAAATAATTGAATTCTAATGCCAAAGTTGAGCAAAGGCCAGGTTGTGGCCACCACTACTACCACATTCTACTCAGAGCCAAAGCTCAGAAAGGCAAAAGTACTCATTTTCTGGGGATGAGGTGAGTCATCCCCCACCCTCCCTGCCAACCTCCCCAGTTTATCATTCACTGAGAGTGTTGCCTTTTGAGTGTTTCTCATTTACTGAGAGTGTTTATCCACTGAGAGTGTTGCTTTTTGGTGTTGATCTGACTTCCCTCTTGATCAGGTCCTAGGCTTTGTCTTATGTCTCACATGTACAGTGTCATTTAAATTAAGGCCATGGTGAGGATGCGGAACAGATAGAACTCCCATATGTTGCTGGTGAGAGTGTAAATTGGTTTTGGAAAACTTTTGATAGTGTCTAGTAAAGCCAAAAGTAGGCCTACTCTGTGACCTAGTAATTCCATTGCTACTTTTTTTTTTTTTTAAAGATTTTACTTTTTAAAGTAATCTATACACCCAATGTGGAGCTTGAACTCACAACCCCAAGATCAAGAGTCGCATGCTCTTCTGACTGAGCCAGCCAGGTGCTCCTCCATTGTTACTTTTATATCCAAGAGAAAGAAATGCATGTGTGTATCAAGGGGAACATAAAATAATTTTCATAGCACCTTTATTCTTATTTGCCCAAACCCTGAAGCTACTTAAATCTCCACCAACAGGATAATGAGTAAATTGTGGAATATTCATACAATAGTATACTGCACAGCAATAAAAAGGACCAAACTACTAGCATGCAACATGGATAAATCTCACAGGCATTAGGCTGAGTGAAAGAAGCCAGACATAAAATAGTACTGTTGTGATTCCATTTATATTTGGTTCAAGAATAGCTAAAACTAATCTATATTGATAGAAGTCAGTGGTCACCTCTGAAAGAGAGGGTTTTGACTGAGAAGAGAAAGGAGGGAACTTCCTGGGATGACAGAAATCTTGATCTGGATGGTGATTACATGGATATATTGCTGGTAAAAATTCATTGAGCTCTGTGTTCATATTTGGGCATTTTAACACTTCATTCTGTGTTCTTTTATACTCCCATTTTAAAAGAACGAAGATAATAAGGCCATGAAAGATCAGTAGATCCTCTCAGGATATGGCTTCTCAGGTTTATAATCTATTTCTGCTACATTGCCAAGATCCATTTTCAACATGTAAAACAAAAAATACTTAGTTTCTCTTCTTTATTAAAAAAAAACAAACGCTGGTTGTCATTGCAGGAGTACTATTCTGTGTTTTCAGTAGCCAGACTCAAGAAGTTTGCTGCTTGGGGTACATTAAATTGAACACAACCCAAGGAAGTGTTGAAAGCAAAGAGTTTTTATTACTTGTCGCAGGTGAGGAGACAGGGAAATGGCTCTCAAAGCACTGTCTCCCCTTGGGGTTCATGCATGAAGCTTTTGTTCAGTGTGCTAGGAAACAGAGCCAGGACGCTTGATACATTAAGGAACTTACATATATTTTGTTACCTAGGCTCTTGGGTTCAACTTTGCATGCTTAAGTATGTCAACATACTAATGCATACATTGTATGTTCAAAAAATGGTTGGAGAACCTTGCCCATAGGAGATCTTAGTCTTATAATGAGCTAAAGGTAACTTTAAGGGCAACTCAGGGCACTTCTACATAGGTCAAAAGCTCCAAACTGGGTCAAACTGGCTCATGCAAGGAGGTACCTCTGGTGGAACACCTAGACATAGCTGCTTGTTCTGCAAAACACCACATTCTTTCCTGCTTTCCTTGCTTTTCCCTCTTCCCCCTCCTCCCATCTGCTGATAGCTTGCCACCCCTCTGATAGGGGTAATTCCCCATTGCATCCTAGCTAAGATGGAATTCCATTACAGGTATATAATATTTCTACCTTATGTGTTAAAAATACTTTTCTAATTTAGAAGATCTAGGCGAAGGGTAAGGGGAATTCCTTGCACTATTTTTAACTTTTCTGTAGTTCTAAAATTATTTAAAAATGAAAAAGGTTTTATCTGTTTAAATGAATGTTTAAATGAAGTATATTTGACATAGCATTATATTAGTTTCAGGTGTATTACATTGTGATTGGACATTTCTGTATTTTTAAGTAATCTCTACACTCAGTGTGGGGCTTAAATTTACAGCCCCCTGATCAAGAGTCTCATACGCTACCAACTGAGCCAGCAAGGGACCCCTGGACAGTTCTGTACATTACGCAGTGCTCACATTGATACATGTAGTTAACGTCTGTCACCATACAAAGTTATTCCAAATTATTGACTATCTTCCCTATGCTGTACTTTTCAACTCCATAACTTATTTTATAACTGGAAGCTTATACCCTTTGATCCCTTTCATCTGAAAATAAAAGTTGTGTTTGTTTTTTTTTTTTTTTAAAGCTTTTCCAGTTTTAACTTTAGGAAGCTCATTTCTATTTATAATTTTGAGTTTTAAGCAGTCAGGTTAGAAACTTGGAATGCAGTCCATTTACAAATGAGGATTTGATTCTTTATCATATCAGTTCACTGGAATTGCTTTTTTCTTGTCCCAATTTTTAAAATGTTTTCTGTCTTTTGCCATTGGCATTTTGCATTATTTTCCAACTTGTTTATATTGATCTGCATTCCAAAAAACAGGATGAATTCTTTACTTCCATGAAATATATATTTAAAAGGAATTGAACTGAAAGAATCTTAAGATGAAGTAATGTATGAGAAAGCCTGTTTGATAAGCATCTAGAGGTTTAGATCAGGGATGGCAAATACCTATTACTTAACACTCTTTGAGTCCATTGCAGATACTGCTCATTGATCAGAGTACTCTTCTTCCAGAGTCTTTGCTCACAGTGTTTTAGCTATCTACTGTCAGTTGATTAGAGTTAACTGAATGACAAAAAGCTATTTGACATTTCTGACTTGGTGGATCAGTTTTTGGGAGAAATTTCTGGAATATCCGTTCTTTTAGTTAATGAGCTATTCTATCCGTTGTATGAAGTAACATAATCATAATTTTGGAAGCCCAGTTACCTAAAGAATACCTTAATCATTGTTTCTTGCACTTAAATTTTTAGGTGTTTGTGAAGCCAATTGAATCTATTCATAGAATATTCTTTAAGTATAATGTATTTTTTTTTTAATCCATACACTTGTATGTCACATCTTAAACTTTTAATTGGGTAACATTTTTCATAATGTTATTTATTTTTATTCTTGGGTTTTCTTTCTATTTAAAGGAATGGACCTACCCTATGAGACGAGAGATGCAGGTAAGATAACCTTTTTGTTTATTCAGGCCAGTCCATATTATTATTATCATCAAATAACTGATTTCACAAAGGATTTAAGACCTGTTGGCTCATGATCTGTAGGTTCCTCATTGGGTATTTAAAAAATCAACATATTTAAAGGTTAACATTAAAAAATGGGAAATGAATTGTTGCCTTTCTTCCTTATAGTAGAATCATGGTTATATATATATATATATATATATATATATATATATATATATATACACACACACACATATATGTATATATACACACACACACACATATATGTATGTATATACATATAAATATATACATATAAATGTAAATATACATATATATTACCATGATTCTATATACATACATACATATATGTATATATATGTGCTGAGTCACTGTTTTTCCTAATCTGAAAAATTGGATACAATATTTATATTTCTGTTGAAAACAGTTTGCTTTGTGTTTGGCTAGTTTAGACAAGTCTATAAGATTTGACCATAAAGCAAATCACTCTTGAGTAATTGTTCCTCTTTGTGTCTGATTTCCAGACACAACTTCCATAATGAAGTCCTCCAGAAGACTGATTTGAATACTCCAAATGTGGAATAATAAAGTGATAGCTAACCTTCATAGCAGTTTGTTTTTCTTTTGCATTTTTTACTTACAGTCACTCTGCTAGCCCCAGAATCAAGCAGTGTCTCCTGTTCCTAGAAATACCTTGACTTTTAAAAATATGTTTCCTTTCTCTATTAGTGAAAATTCTCTTTTAAAAAATATCTTAGTACCTATGAGGCATTTACTTGGTGCTATAGGAAATGCAAAGGGGAGTAAAATGTAATTTGTGCCCACAAGAAGCTGATAGGAGAAATCAGACCTATACAAAAATAATTATGATGTTTCATAGAACAGAACTACAGAATTATACTGTATTATTATCTAGGCTATGGTATAGGTCAACTAAAATCTTTCTATATTGAATTCACATAGAAAAATTTTAATCTAGCATTTGGAATGTATTTAAATTGCTGAAACTGTCAATAGGCAAGCAGTTGATACTGGTCTTTTTTAAACTTTGCAAGAATACTTTTATTAACTGAAGGAAACAGTTCTAATCTTCTTGTATCTTGTGCTACTTTTGATTTGGCTGAATAAGGTTTTGTGTAATTCCAAAGGGGTAATTTTTCTTTATGTCTACTTTATTTCTAGACTAGAGCAGAGAATATAAGTAAAATAAGAGATGTTTTAATTAATCTAAAAGCCAGTCATACAATATGCTAATTTTATCCAAACTGCTTATAAAAAGCACTGTGGAAGTTCAAATATCTGACTTTTCAGAACTGTATTTAAACTTTAAATGTTTCGTTTGATATATAAAGCAAATCCGCATTTCTCTTCCCGGTCTTTGCTCAATGTGGCTAGGGAATATTCCCTAGATAGCAAGCTTTTTTTTTTTTTTTTTTAAATTTTTTTTTTATGGTTTATTCATTTTTCAGAGACAGAGTGTGAGGGGGGAGGAGGAGACAGAGAGGGAGACACAGAATCTGAAGCAGTTTTCAGGCTCTGAACTGTCAGCACAGAGCCCGACGCGGGGCTCGAACTCATGGACCGTGAGATCATGACCTGAGCTGAAGTCGGGCGCTCAACCGACTGAGCCACCCAGGCGCCCCTAGATAGCAAGCTTTTTAATAAATTATTATAACAACTATGAAAACTCCACAAGTCCACTTATGTGGTACATGGTTTGTGTATATTTAAATTGTTGATGGTAAATATCTCAATTTTTTTTTTTTTCTAGGAAATTTTACCTGGATTGTTTTTAGGCCCATATTCTTCTGCCATGAAAAGCAAGGTATGAATTTTAGATTAAGTTCGTCAAGAGACTTTATTAACCAGCTTTTTTGGAATAAATTTTTTAGTTGTAAGAGAGAAGGTCCACAAATATTGCATGTCACTCTGGAGTACCTGCCTCATTCCAAATTTTACTGTACCAGTGATTCTCAAATATTTCATCATAAATCACAAATGAGCTTTTATAAATCAGTTTTTTCATGAATCCATGTGTTTGAAAGATTTACCAATTGATAATTGACCTTTATTTACCCTCTAAAAGATTAGGTATCTATCATTGTTAATCATATCTCTGAACAGTGAGATAGAATTAAAGCCCAAAATAAGTGTATTTAACATTTTAGTTAATCTTTCCTTATCAAGGGTAAATGTGTGTATATGTGCATGTGTATGCACGTGTTTTAATTGGTAAAATCTTATTTCTGTTTTTCCAAACTTTAGAGACCTGGATGCTCCAGGTTGTAAAGTATTATACCACATATATGTCTCTTGTCTCCTATATAGTCAAACTGAAATGGATTTCTTTAGTTACACATTTAACATGGTAGATTCTTTCTTTTTTTTTTTAATTTTTATTTATTGATTTTTTTAGATTCATTTTAATATATGTAGCAATTTGCCACTTACTAGGGGATTCAGTCTTAGGAATTATGACAGTGCTACTAATTTGCTTTGAGTTATAATGTGAAACAGTGTATCACAAATGTTTTCCCTGATACCTTATTTTGAAGTCACTATTCTTGTGTATGATACCTACTCTACCTATGGTAAGTTTTGTAAAAAAAAATTTTTAGAATTTTTTTTTCTTTTTTTCTTTTTGTTTCGTTTTGGAGAGAGAGTGTGAGAGTTGGGGAGAGAGAGAGAATTTCAAGCAGGCTCCACGCTCAGTGCACAGCCCGATGCAGGGCTCAATCCCATGACCTTGGGATCATGACCTGAGCTGAAATCAAAAGTAGGATGCTCAACCGACTTAGCCACCCAGGTGCCCGCAAAACTGTAGAATTTTTAAATCTAATGATTTAATTTAATGTATTTATGAATTTTGGGTGGCTGGGAGGTTTTTTTTTGTTTTGTTTTGTTTTTTAATGTTAGTTTATTTTTGCTAGAGATAAAGGATGAGCAGGGTAGGGGCAGAGAGAAAGGGAGACACAGAATCAGAAGCAGGCTCCAGGCTCCAGCTGTCAGCACAGAGTACAATGCAGGATGTCGAACCCACAAACCATGAGATCATGACCTGAGCTGAAGTTGGACGCTTAACCAACTAAGCCACCCAGTTGCCCTTTGGGAGTTTTTTTAGAGTTAGAGTCATTTCTTTGAAACTGGAAGGCTTTTTGACTATTGAGGCATATATAAGAGTAAACCTAGTTTTGATGGTCTACAGCTGGGTTGGATAGGCACAGTGTTGCTTAAAAAAAAAAAAAAGTACTAAGGAAAGGATAGAGTAGTTAACTATAGACTTAACTGATTTACTTAAGACAAACAAAAGCCAAATAATGTAGTATTCACAAAATAGTATTCACAAAAATTGTTAGATTACTTTTTGTATTCCCACAGCATTTTATAAATATATCTATTATAGTATTTGTCACATTAAATTATTTGTTTATAGATTTCCTCAAAACCTCTTTACCATCGCCTTCACCATGGTCTAAGTATTAGACTGAGGAAAAGTTTCTATGGGAAAATTTGATTATTTCTCATTCTGAATCACCATAGAACAGCTTGTCTTCCTTTTCATACCATCATCCTAAAAATATGTAACAACAACAAATAATAACAGATAAATCTTAGGGAATAAACTCCCTTTCTAATACTCGTTTAGTTAAGCTTATCTTTTATTACATTCAAATACAGTTTTAATAAAAGGGACAAATTGGGGCTCCTGGGTGGTTCAGTCAGTTAAGTCTGACTTCGGCTCAGGTCATGATCTCGCGGTTTGTGAGTTTGAGCCCTGAGCATCAGGTTCTGTGCTGACAGCTCGGAGCCTAGCGCCTGCTTCAAATTCTGTGTCTCCCTCTCTCTCTGCCCCTCTCCTGCTCATACTCTGTCTCTGTCTTTCAAAAATAAATAAATGTTAAAAAAATTTTTTTGAAAAGGGACAAATTTAGGCTCTTTGTCAGTAGTGAACTGTTTCTTTTTATACAATTTTTTCTGTAGTTTGTAGGTATGAGTAAGTCATAATTTGCTTTATATAAATGAAAATCCATTGGAAAGTAAAAGTATTCTGTATGCTATTACATTTGGGTCCTATTTTGTTAAGTTTTTTTTTTTTTTTTTACTTAGTAATAGTTTAATGTGCCTTCAAGATTTGTGTTAAAGCAGATTTTTATCCATAGTTATATATATCTTCCTGTGATTTCTCACATTAATAAAGTATCTTTATATATCACAGATCAAGTATAAAGAATGGATATTGAATACATTTCGACAGTTTAGTAAATGTGAATATGGAACACTGATTAAATATTAATCCTACCAAGTGTTTACCTCCCTTTTAACTCAGGGTACACTCAGGAAATACAAAGATAATTAAACTCTATCTAATATATGCCAGACATCAGAACATTTGCTGCAAAAATTAACATTTTAAACTTTTGAAAGCCATATTTTCTTAGCTCAGGCTGCTGTAATAAAATACTATAGACCAATGGCTTAAACATCAGACATTTATTTCTTGTGGTTGAAGTGGCTGGGAAATCTGAAATCAGGGTGCCAACATGGTTAGGTTTTGGTAAGGGCCCTCTTCCTAGCTTGCAGATGGCTGCATTCTTGCTGTATCTTTACATGGCAGAGAGACAAAGTCCTGATGGCTGTTCCTTTTTTCAGGGCACTGATTCCATCATGTGGGCTTTACCCACATGACCTCATCTAAATCTCTGATTACCTTCCAAAGGCGCTATCTCCTAATACCAACTTGGAAGTTAGGACTTCAACATACAGATTTTAGGGAGATACAAACATTCAGTCCATAACAAATATAAATTATTCTTTGACTTCTCTGATGGATTATTAGTATTATTGTTCTGGACTACTTAATGCAGAAAGTGGGAATTAAATATATGAGCGTAAGCTGAAAAGTTTCATAGAAAACTCAAAATTATGAATTCTGATTCCTCATGCCAGCATGATTTGTTAAATATATTTAACAAACATATAGTTGTTGAACAGTTAATATTTTCAAGGCACTGTTATACATACTTAATATGAATCTGTGAACAAAATCATAGTTCTCTTGGAATTTACATTCTATTAAAATAACACATATATGTATTATGTCACATATAGTATATGTATATAACATCTTATATTAAATGTTAATATATTTAATATATTAAATTGCTTTAAATGTCACATTAAATTGCTTTAAATGTATAGCCAAAAGACACCACAGAATATAATATCATTTGGAGTTGCCAGTTAACTTGAGAAAAATTTTTAAACTGAAACTTTAGTCTGTGAACTGTATAAGTTAATTCTGGCTTGTATCAGAAAAAGTGTACTGAGAGAGGCAGGGAGATTTGGGCCCTGGTATTCCAATTAACTATGTCAGTGATGTTCAATAATTGTTTATGTCTTAGCAGTCCCTTCTAAAGAATAAAGTTTGTAGTCAGTATATGTAATTACCATTTACTGAACGCTTGCCATGTGCCCCAGGCACTGTGCCAAATTCCTTACATATATTATCTTATGTAATTCATCTAACCACTCAGTGGAAAGGTTAGTACCGAACCACAGAGCTCAGGTCATTAGCAGAGCTGGAAGATAGAGGTTAGGATTCTCATGACTACAAAGCCTTTAACCACTATATAGTATTGTTTACCAAATAAATGATCTTTAAGGTCTCAACAAGCCCTAAAATTATGGATGTAAAATAATCTTATTAGCCTTTTGAGCATATGTAGTATATATTAATCTTAAATCATTGAAATATTTTACCTATCACTTCAGGTAAATTATTGTAAAATTAGCTTTAATACCCTGTGCCTAAAGCTCAGATGTGGCTATGTAATTTTAATGTTCAGTCCTGTGTATTTCAAACACCTATGTTACAGCAAGGCGATGTTTTGTATTTTAAACTATTTCTCTCCCTTGTCCCTCTCTTTTTATAGCTACCTATTCTACAGAAATATGGAATAACCCATATAATATGCATAAGACAAAATATTGAAGCAAACTTTGTTAAACCAAACTTTCAACAATTATTTAGGTAAGAATTATGGTTATGATGTATTAAAATGTTATGGGTAGCAAACATGTATTTTTATTTCAAGTTAATTTTATTATAGCAGACTTCTGTACATATCTGTTTTATAAGGATGCTCATATAGGTATATCATTTAAAAAATAAACTTCTTTAAATTCTTAAATAAGTAACTAAATCATATAATGCAGAATTTTAAAGATTCAAAAGCATGTACAGTATACTGAAAAGTTTCCCTATCCTTATCCCTTAGATAGCCAGTTCCCCTCTAGAAGCATTCACTGTTACTCTTTGAGTATCCTTCCAGGATTATGTTGTATATACAAACAGTCCTACAGATAAACTTTTATTTTTTACACTGGCTTAAAGATTTTTTTTTTTAATTTACTTTTAGAGATTGCTTCATATTATTACTTAGAGAGCTGCACTGATTTTTTAAAGTTTCATAGTAATCCATTGAATAGCTATACTAAAATGTATTCAGTCTGTCTCCTGTTGTTGGGTATTTAGATTGTTTGCAGTCTGCTAATACAGCAGGTATTCCCATGCATTTCATTTAATTCATGTGTGAATATATCAGTTGGATAAAGTGTAGAAGTGGAATTATTGCATCAAAGAATATGAGCATTTAAAATTTTAATTGATGTTGCAAATTGCCCCCCAATGAGTTGTATCAGTTTACATTCCCACTATGAAGTGAATGAGAAGAGACTATTTCCTTGGTATCTCTAAGACAAATTGTAAAACAGTTGTAATTTTTCCCAATTTTCTAGAGTAAAAATGATGTCTCACGTAGTTCTAATTTGCCTTTCTCGTTTATCTTCTAATGAGTGTGGTTGAGCATCTAATGGTTTTTAGTTTTATTTTAACTTTATTTTAAAAATAAATCTATATATTACAGTGATATAAAAAAGGGTGCAAAAAAGGTGTGTAAATGAAGTATGTCTCTTTTCTCCTCTAAACCCAAGCTCCAGCTTCTCTCTTGGGAGGCAGCTACTATTAACTCAAATATTCTAGAGATACTGTGTATCTATATAAAAACATATTGTTGTAATTCTCTGATTGATTGATTGTAAAAATGAAAGCAACCTGATTTTCCATCAGTACAGGACATTCTGAAATATATTGTGTAGGGGTACCTGGGTGGCTCAGTCAGTTGAGCGTCCAGCTTTGGCTCAGGTCATGATCTTGCACTCTGTGAGTTTGAGCCCCACATCCAGCTCTGTGCTGACAGCTCAGAGCCTGAAGCCTTCTTCATATTCTAGGTCCCTCTCACTCTCTGCCCCTCCCCCACTTGTGTGTACGCTCTCTCAAAAATAAACATTAAAAAATTTAAAAATATATATATATAGTGTGTGAATGTACAATAGAATCCTATAACCATGAAAAAGAATGAAATATTTCTGTGTTGATACGGAATAATCATTAAGATTTATTAAAAAAGCAAGGTGTACAACCAAGTGTATATATACTCTCAATGTGTTTAAAAATACATACATTAGACATAGGTTCTTGTATATGCATGGAAAATTTCTAGACTAACACACCAGAAATTTGACAGTGGTTGCTTCTGAGAAGAGAAATTTAGAGTCTGGTAGAAGGGCCTACTTTTTTATTGCAAATATTTTTATATTGTTAGAATTTTTTACCATGTGTACATATTTTTCAGTTAATAAAAACTTTTTAAAATTTTATAAATTTTTAAAATTTATAAAAATTTTAATGTTCATTTGTGTGTGTGTGTATGTGTGTGTGAGAGAGAGAGAGACAGCATGAGTTGGGGAGGGGCAAGAGAGGGAGACACAGATTCTGAAGCAGGCTCCAGGCTCCAAGCTGTCAGCACAGAGCCCGAAGCCGGGCTTGAACTCATGAGCAGCAAGATCATGACCTAAGCCGAAGTCAGATGCTTACCTGACTGAGCCACTCAGGTGCCCCTAAAAACTTATTTTAACAAAGAGATGTTCTATTCTAAAATAAAATAGATTGAATTTTTTTTTTCTAATTGTGAAAGAAATCCTTCTTCTTTATAGATACTATGGAAAATACAGAATGACACTAAGAAAAATATAAAATCATCCACAATTCCACAACCCAGAGAAAACACTTTAGTTAACATTTTGGCATGTTCCTTGTAAATCTTACTCTGTCATACATATGTGTATTATGCATACACACATATAGACTTAACATATATTAAAGAAAATTACAGTGTGATATTTTAAAATGCCATCCTATACATTTCTAATTTGTGTTTTTGTTTTTAGTACCAAAATGTCCTGTGTGCAGCTATTTTATCCTAATGGAAGAATTCTTTCTCCTTAGATTTAGAATATTGGCTTATAGATTGATAGTTCTGCTAATAGTTTTTGACACTCAAAATGGTGTGTAATAAAACATGTTAGATTGATGCTGAATTAACTTTTTTTTCTATGAAGCTGTGTTTTATGTAACAGTTCAGTCTACAAAATCACTTGAGGAGACAGCCATTGTCAGAATCCTTTTGGTTTTTACATTGGATTATCCTTGGATACTGAGTTTTGGGTTCTCTGTGATAAACCCTGAATTTACTGAAGTTGTTAACCACCTAAATGATTGCTAAAGAACTGTAATTTTTAAGGCAATATTGACTTTAAAAATTAATTTTGTATCTTAATTACTATAGATGTATTAATAAGCAAGTAGTCTTGGGTAGGTTAGAAATGAAGTTTTTCACAAAATAAAATAAGCCTAGCATATGAGTAATATCTTATTTTCAGTGTTTTCCAAAGTGTAAAATTGTAGGACAGGTGGTCTCCTGGCTGATTTTTTTTTTTTTTTTTTTTTGCTCTACTGAAGGTTAGTTCAAGCAATGGATATTTGACTCCCATCATTCTGGCTCCATCAGACTTCTATTTTGATTACCTTCCTCTCTTTGAGACTTTGGGCTTACTCTGAATCGTCCTATATAGGGTTGTGAGGAGTGGTCACAGGGCCACTCAGAGAAGAATCTTCTAGTCCATGGGGAAGTTAGTAGAAATAGAAGAATAACAATAAGGAATACAGACACTTTTTGTCTTTATATTCTAGGTCCACTCTGATATAGAGGAAAGTTTCTTCCTTCTTGGGATTTTACAGTTTTAACCAGATAGATTTTTTATACTATAAAATATCAGAGAAATATTAACTTGTTATTTAAGGCTGAAGCATTTAAAAATGCTATGTATGTATTTAAGCAATATAAAATCTATGACCCAGTTCTTGGGCATATGACACTTTGAAAGTTGTTTTGCATTATTTTCTTGGTTGCCAAGAAATTTTGTAAATTTTTTTATACATAGAATTTTATCTGAATGTGTGCTTATCACAAAATATTCTATTTTCAGATATTTAGTCTTGGATATTGCAGATAATCCAGTTGAAAATATAATACGTTATTTTCCCATGGTAGGTATAAAATATTTTAATATTTAGAATTTGTGATTTGACCTCTTAATTATGGTTCTAAAACTTAATAATAATGAAACTAATTCTTTCCCATGCTACTTTTACTTTGTTATGACTGAAAATTGTGGGATTATATTTAAAGAAAATTTATTATTAAAACCATTTTATGATCGCTAAATATCTGAGAAATCACACCTTGAATTTATTAAATTCAAATTAAATTTTAGCTCCTGTATAATTTTAAAAAATTGTAATAGTCACATTTGTAGTATTTTGGAAATTCTTGAATTAAGGTGATTTGTATTCATATAAATTAGCTGGAATTTTTTTTCAATAATTTTTTATTCTGTGTATTTTATGCTTATATTACTCCAGATGTTTTATTAAAACACATGTCTTTTGCCTTCAGACTAAAGAATTTATTGATGGAAGCTTACAGACTGGAGGTAAATAGTAATTTCTTTATGTAGCCAGTGTTTATTTTCAGGAGATTATGTGTTATAGTTAATTTTTTAGTTACCATTTGTCTTAAATGAGGGTATGGAAGTTGGAATTGTATGTAATAGACTATTCCCAAATTTGTTTTTTCCCAACTCCTTGTTTCATTTGAATAGGCTTTCTTAAGTAACCCTATACAACCATTTTTGAATTCTGGGTCAGCTTTAAATGTCTTTAATTTCAAAGTCTACAGGTAATATAAATTGTAAAACTTGAAAGTTAATAAGTATCTAAATGGTATGTATAAAACATAAAACGTTTAAGAAAGGATTTATCTTACTATGGTATAGTACATGGTTTCAATATATTTTAGTTGCTGAATTAGATAGATATATAGATATATATATATATATATATTTTGTCAGAGTAATTATTTCTTGTTTTTCAGGAAAAGTTCTTGTCCATGGAAATGCAGGGATCTCCAGGAGGTATGAAGTTAGAGATTATCTTTTTTTTCCTAGCATTTAATTAATGAGTTGTGTTTTCTATTTTTTTCTAAAATTTTTTCCCCCTCTTCAGTGCTGCCTTTGTTATTGCATACATTATGGAAACATTTGGAATGAAGTACAGGTAAGAAAGCACTCTGAAACCTAGCCAATTTAAATTCTCATTAAAATGAAGCTTAATGGAAACAGTTTGGGAGTTTGAAGTTGATATTCTCTTCATTTTGTCATCTAGTCATGTTTGATTAGGCAGGTTCTTATATTCCATGCTTAGTTGTTTAACCTTTGTAGCTTTGTCTACCTTGTGTAGATATACCTTAGGCTAATATTTTGGGGTTTTAGGGAACTAGTGCTAGATGTTATTTTAAGAAGCCATGATAGTTACAGTTGGAAATAACCCTTGGAAAAGTAATTATTTACTACTAGAGAATTGTTCAGTCTGAGTTTAAAAACTTAGACACACACACACACACACAAACTCGTACACACAGATGTTTATTGCTTCCCTTGTTTAAAAGGCTAATCTAGGGGCATCTGGGTGGCTCAGTTGGTTAAGCCTCCGACTTCGTCTCAGGTCATGATCTCACAGTCCATGAGTTCGAGCCCTGCGTCGGGCTGTGTGCTGACAGCTCAGAGCCTGTAGCCTGCTTCAGATTCTGTGTGTCCCTCTCTCTCTGCCTCTCCCCCACTCATACTCTGTTTCTCTTTCTCTCTCTCTCTCTCAAAAATAAATAAATGTTAAAAAAATTATAAAAGGCTAATTTATTACGTTTTCCTTTAACAATAGTTGGGTGAAAAATTACCTAGGCACTGTTTCATCTTCTGTTCATAATTCAGTGTAGTCTTTCTTATCCAGAATCAACTTTTCCAAGCATACTAGCTAGATAAAAGAGAGAGAGTGCCCCAGAACAAAAGAAAAAACTGGTCAATGTACAGTGTTTCCTGTTCTTAGTGTGTCTTGTACATGTTAGAAATCTTGTAATCATTGACACCTCCTTGTCATTCACTCCTTACCTCCTAAACTGACCCTTTACCAGCCTGTTTTATGTCCTAAAATATACCTTGAATCTGTCACTTTATCTTTCTCTTCATCATCATTTAATCTTCAATCCAAGCTCCAATCATGTCTTTCCTGGACTCTTCCAATGGTAGCCTTCTTAGTGGTTTTATGTATCCTTTTGTTTCTCCAGTCCATTTTTTTCTGCACTACAGTAGGAGTGAACTTTTCAAAAGATAAATCTGGTCATATAATCACCGTACCCCCAAAAAGCTCTCAAAGGTTTCTGATCCTTAATAATTTTTAACATGGCCAGTGAAACTTTGTGTGATATGCCTGTATCAACTTATCCATCATTGTATCATGTTCTCTGTTAGTCTCTTCATTTGAGCTGTATTCAGCCTTGGATCCACATGACTAATACATACTAGACATTCAAATGCTTGTTTAATTTGTTTGGTATCCTTTGTGTTTAAATTTCTTAAAAGTGTCAGTTCCTAGGGATACCTGGGTGGCTCAGTTGGTCGAGTGTTCCACTCTTGATTTTGGCTCAGTCATGATCTCAGGGTTGTGAGTTCGAAGCCCACATTGGGCTCTGCACTGGGCATGGAGCCTACTTAAGATTCTCTCTTTTCCTCTTCCTCTGCCTCTCCCCCCACCTGCTCGCACACTCTCACTCTGTCTCTCTAAGGTGTCAATTCTTAATATTATTTGAATACAAATCCTTCATTTATTTAATTGAAAAAGATAAATGCTGGCTAGACGTTATGTTTTATATATTCTCTTTATTATTTGGTGTCTTGTCAGTAGTAATAATAATGGTGAAAATAGCTTCCATACATTGGGTCTGTGGCAGGTACTATTCTAGGCTCTTTTATCTCATTTAAGCCTTACAACAACACAAGGGAGTAGATATAGTTCTCCTTGTTTAAACATTGGTAATATTTTGAGCATGTACTGTGTGATAGATGCTCTACAAAGGTGCTTTACACTTATATCTTCCATCTTCACAGTAGCCTATCAAGACAGGAATTATTATAATCCCTAATTTACAGATGAGAAAAATAAAGTTTAGAAAGTTGAGCAGCTTCCCTTAGAACACAAGCTGGTAAATAAGCGGGATTGTGATATTTCATCTGACCATGCTGTCGATTTTTCCTCTACATCTCCACCTCTCTGTAGTAAAAGCTGTATATGAGTTCCTATTTTAGGTAAATTTTTGGGATAAGTTCTTATTTTAGGTAAATTATGAAAAAAGTGAGATTATTCATGAAATAATAACATCACCTTAGTTTTCTTTTTTTGTTTTCAGAGATGCATTTGCTTATGTTCAAGAAAGAAGATTTTGTATTAATCCTAATGCTGGATTTGTCCATCAACTTCAGGTAACTTTTCTCTTCTTCCTCTTTAAGGTATCAGAAAATAGGATAATTCATTTTCTTACGTCCATGTAGATTAAATGTAGAATTTACTTTAAATACCTAAAAATTGCCATAATCTAATTATTTATTTAATTTTATTATTATTTTTTAACTTTTTAAATTTATTTTAAATATAATCTCTACACCTAACATGGGGCTTGAATTCAGGACCCCGAGATCAAGAGTTGCATGCTCCTCTAACTGACCCAACCAGGCACCCCCTAATTTGATTTTTTATTCAAGTTTACATTTCCAGTTAAAAGTTTTTTCTTTTTCTTTTCTTTTTTTTTTTTTTTTTTAATTTATTTATTTTAAGAGAAAGCGAGGGAAAGAGAAAATCCCAAGCAGAGTCCACAGTGTCAGTGCAGAGCCCAATACTGGGCTCAAACTCACAAACCATGAGACCATGACCTGAGCCAAAGTCGGATGCTTAACCAACTGAGCCACCCAGGCGCCACTCAAAAGTATTTTCTTAAAAGCTGCTATTACTGTGAAAAAAGGGTTAAAGGCACATTGTTAAATGTAAGATAAAATAATTGTTAGAAATTTCATTTTTTCCCCTCTATTTTGATTGTACACAGAGACAAGAGTTTTGATTCTAAATATACTATGTATAGAAGCTTTTATATTTTATTTTCTATTTTATAGGCCTTATTTTTTCCATGTTTCAAATTTTGTTGGTGCCTAGAAGATGAACTAAAAAGACAGTAAGATAAACCTGTGAGGTATCTGATTAAACTAGTTTATTTAATTTTTTCCAAAAAGGAAAATTATAGATTAAAGGATGTCTTCTTACTCATTCCATCCAGTTATGCAGGAGTAAATAAGTTTCTTTGCCTTTTAACCCTGTTGTGTAAAAACGTTGTCTTTTTAAATTGATGTTTTTATTTAAAAAAGTAATATATACTTATATATACTTATGGTATTATATATACTTATGGTTAAAATTCAACAATATATATACAACTGTACCAGCATTTTTATATGTATATATACATATATGTATATATGCATCATAACTTTATATTATTAATTCCTTATACATAAACCTTTAGATTGTTTCTAGTCTTTCATGATTATGAACAATATTGGGAAAAGTATCCTGGTAGGTACATCTTTGTTTACATGTGTGAATATGCCTGTAAGATATATACATATATAGAGAGAGGAATTGTTGGGTCAGAGGCATTTGAAATTTGATGTTATCACGTAGTCTTTTAAAAGGCTTAAATAATGTAAGCCACCAGGAAACTAGAAGTACCTTTTTCCCAATATCACATTCAGTACCAATAGCCAAAAATATTTTATCAGATTTTTCTGATCATTGTCATCATGGTGGTAAAAGTGGCAACTCCAGTGGTTTGCCCATCTTTCTATCAGATTATTGATATTTTTTTTCATTGGTTTATAAGAGCTCTTTATATATTAAGGAACCTATTTTTAGCCAACTGAGTTGAAATGCTATTTTTATTATATACTGAACTCTTATCTATATTTGGGCCTATTTCTGGACTTTGTGTTCTATTCCATTGCTCTGCTTACTGCTGCAATTGTATCAAACAATTTTAAATACTATGATATTATATAAGTCAGTTATGGTATAGCTCAAGATTCCCTCATTAATGTTCTTTCTAGAATTTTCCTGGCAAGGTTTTAACATTGTGTGTGTGAACTTTACTGAAAAGAGCTCTATATTTTTTATTTTATAACTATGTTTACGGTTCAGAAAGAATTGATACCTTACATTTTTAGTCTTTGTCTCTAAGAATATATTCCATTTATTCAAATCAATTTTTATGTCCTCTAGTGTTTTAAAGTTTTCTTTTTGGGGGCACCTGGGTGGTTCAGTCGGTTAAGCATCCGACTTCAGCTCATGTCATGATCTCGCTGTTTGTGAGTTTGAGCCCTGCATCGGCCTCTGTGCTGACAGCTTCGAGCCTGGAGCCTGTTTTGGATTCCGTGTTTCCCTCTCTCTCTGCCCCTCCTCTGCTCGCACTCAGTCTCTGTCTCTCAAAAATAAACATTTAAAAAAAATTTTTTTTAATCTTTCTTTTTGTAGAATATATGTATTTCTTATGAAATTTACAGTATCCTATATTCAACACAGTTTACTCAGCAGAATAGCCAGAATCTTATTACAGGTTATCCCTCCACTTAAAATAAAAGCCACAGGCCTTATTTACAATGACTTTTATAGCCTTACACTTGCAGTCCTTTACCTTTCAGTTCTAATCTCCTACTATCTCATTTGCTTACTAAGTATGTTCCAGTCACATTGACCTTCTCACAATTCCTTGAAAATACTATGCATGTTCTCATCTCAAGGCACTTGCCCTTATTCCCCCCACCTAGAATGCTTTCCCCCAAACATCTGCATGGCTTGTTCCCTTAATTTTCCTTTGACTGCATTATTGCAATAGCATTCTAATGGGTATTAGGAATACTTGCTTCTGCCCTTACCTCCTAAATCCCTACATTCAAAAGAAATATTAGTTTGGACAAAAGTGGTAGCAAGGGAAGAGGTGAGAAGAGATCACATTGTGGATTTGACAGTATAGCTGACAGGATTTGCTGATGGATTGGATGTGAAGAGAGAAGATTAAGATGAATCTAAGCCTTTATGGAAGATATGAAAGAAACTGCATGAGAAGATTTAAGGGGAATAAAATCAAGTTCGGTTTTGGTTACATTAAGGTTGAGAGGGCTGTTAGGCAGTAGGCAGTTATACACATCAAAGTCCAGACTTCAGGGGAAAGAACCATGTATCTAATTAGTATTATATAGATGCCAATGAAAGCCCTGAGACTGGGTGAGATCACTACGGGAATGTAGATAGAGAAGAAGTTCGAAAACAACCCTGATGCACTCCAACATGTAGAGGGTGGGGAGATGAGGAATTAGCAGAAAAGATCGAAAAGAATGGCCAGTGGGATAGGAAAAAAATCAGGGTGGCTTGTTTGAGAAGTCAAGTGAAGGAAGTGTTTGAAGAAGCAGGGAATGATCCTACAAAGGCTGATAATAGGTCAAATAAGATCAGGGCTGAGAATTAACATTAGGTTAGGAACATGAGGTTATTGGTGTCCTTGACAAACAGAAGGCAAAGGATAAGCCTAATTGCTCAGCATTCAGGGAAAAATGGGAAGAGAGGAATGTGAACAGCAA